>NC_026007.2:53506855-53806855 GCF_000442705.2 Elaeis guineensis | reverse complement strand
AGTCTGTAAAACTATTTTACTGAGGTTTCAAGTGAAGCATACATCATATATTATGCAATTTTTAGATTCTAAAATCTAATTTTTATGTCTATATTTAATAATTAAATATTCATAAATCTGATCTAAATATCATATATACATCACATGTATCATGATCACTTTTAGATCACTATCAATTACATCATATACAACTTACAATTCAGATCTTAAAATAATTTTGATATCTAAATTTATTTCATTAAAATTATGATTAATCATAAATCACTTTAGATCTAATCTAAATATATTCATGATCAAAATAATTTTAAAAATTTTTTCACAATTCTTCTTCATGAAACTTGATCACAGTGGCACCCCTACATGTCATAAGAGAATCCGTCGAGTGGGTAAAAGAGGGACTCAATTTCTGCTTTCTCTTATAATCGAATGGCTTGGTGATCATCTCAATTCTAATACTGAACTACTAAGATTAGAAATCTAATTTTTAAAACTTAATTGCATCTACCCATGCAATTAAAAAAAAAATTCAAGTGTGCACCTTTTATGAATATGATCATATCATGCATATTAAGTATCTAATATAATTAGATCACATCATCATCTAATATTTTAGATAAATTTTAGATCTGAACCTACTTTTATATAGCATATAAATTATTTATTTTAGATCTAAAATCACATAGAAAAATATTCAAATACACATATAAATGTATAGAAATAAAATTTTTGGTTAGGCTTGATTTTGTGTTGTACCAAACTTTATTTAAAATCAAATCTAAAAATCTGTCAAAAAAGATTCAATTCAGATCTTGATTATATCTAACATCTAATCCAAAATATTTCATAAAAAATTTTATTAAAACTAATTTAAAATAGATATATAATTAGGTTGTTAATCCAATAAAAATCTGCATCAAAAAAATTTTGTTATAACATATTTATAACAAACTTCAATCAACTATTAATTTGGATCTTGAAATCTTGGTCAAAATCAAATTATAAATTTTGTTTAAACATGTCTAAATCAGATTTAATGTTCTACATAAAAATTTGATTGCATACAATATGTAATCATATGAGAAAAATTAGTTATGCATCTATATATCAAGCCTGACTCTGATACCAGTTGAAGAAAAAATTCATCCATCTGATCAGATCGTTAGGATATATCTGAAATTTTTTTTATACTAAGCTAACATAAATTTTATGTTTATCTGATATGCAGAAGAATAAGGATCAAAATCTTCAAAAAATTCTTGAATCCAATACCTCGCGAGGTCTGAACGCACAGACCCTCTACTTCGCACGCACGCCAAGCTCCGTAAGGAAGAGAGATGATCCTCGGAATATTGCACCTTCTAAAGGACAGTAGAGGGAGGGAGGAGATCTAATATTGTGCCTTGGGATCTTATCAGATGAAACCTTTCACGCCAAGAAGAAGACTCCAAGAGAGAGGATCCCAAGAAGGGAAGACGCCCACCTCTCTAGCTTGCACAAACCAACTCTCAAATTTCTCGTGTTTTTCTTTTCCTTTTATCACACAATATTAATTTTTAGGTGCTCCCTCTTATACTTGATGTCCCATTAATCTGATCAAAGTCCTAACTATTTAGGACTCCTAATCTAAGTAGAAAATCGGGTGAGAAAGGGTGCCTTCATATCTCACGGAACAAACTTCACGCTATGAGAAAGGGTGCTCCCATATGGGGTGGAAGTTTTAATGCTCCTTTTCTTTGGTCAGACCCCTATGAGAGAGAGTCTTAGAAATTTTGGACTCTAAAGATCTAATTCAAATTTGGGTCAAATCGAATCCAATTCGAACCTGATTTAAATCAAATTTGAATAGATTGTCAATCCCAATCTAATTAGAATTCTGGTCCAAGTCTAACTAAAATTTTTAATCTCAATAAATCTTAATTAAAGTAAAAATAATCTAAAATTAATTAAGATATAAATTCAATCTCTCATACATCCTTTGGATCATTGATCAGATCATTATCATCTTAAAAATTAAACCTAAACCTCATGTTCAGTGCTAGCTAGACATAATCAACTGTTTAATCCCATATGATCTTTAACTTAATTCTCAATTAAGCTAATATATTCATTCAATCAAGTCACATACTTTCAAATTGAACTCATAGATTTAGTTCAATTCTTTCTTACATTGCTAGACTTTGTACGTAACTTCATAGGTTCGAACACTAAGCCGGTAGCATAGGAACAGTTTTCTATACTAATCGAAGTTACCATCTAGCAATGATTCCTGATGTCCGAATAGATTAAATATTTATAAAGTAATATTCAAGAATCTACGCATATGGTTACCGCATAATTTATCCCTTTGATCTTTAATGCTCAAGGATGGCCTAGGGTTTAACTGTCAACCCTGGATGAGTTATCTACATTATATTTCAATCTTTCACATCCATCATATGAATTATCTGGATCTAAATTTTACTAAATTGAAATATAGTGATACATTAATTTTTATAATTCGGAGGGGTCAATCTCATCTTGATCCACATACAAACTTTGCAAGTACTTGACTGTACCCAATAGCCTTCTGTCACTGCATTAAAAATACAGATAGTCCGGCACCAAAGCACAGTGAGTTGCTTGCAAGTCACTATAGTGATCTCAGATCTAAGGGACACTTATGCCTATATGCTTCGCGAGCTGCTCTTGACAGCAGAGTGCTCCGCAGGTGAGTCACTTATTCAGTGATGATGTACTTCTATATCTCATCTGTATGCCATACCAGTGTCTTCACACTCCTTGACATGAGGACAATCAACCTATATAGCACACAATGATCTACACTCGATAAATATCATCATTCCTTAATGATGTATCATTTGGTCATGAACATATTTAAGAATTATTCGATAAATCTTTCTTTATCGATCATACAAGGTTCTAAGGACTTCATCACAATACAAGAGTTCTAATAAGAAAGATGTATACCTTATGATGAAAATATCAAAATAATTTTTATTTATTCATAATTCATATACAAATTATAAAGAGCACAATCATCCAAATGATTGGCTTTAGGATACATTTTCTAACATGAAGATTTTATTCACAAGGTACTGATAAGTTGCACCTCTATTTTATAGGCCAAAGGGCATAACTCTATAATAGAAGAGACCTCGATCAATAACAAAAGTGGTTTTCTTCTTATCTTCGGGTATCATCTAGATTTGATTGCATCCAGAAAAAGCATCCATGAAAGTGAGGAGTTCATATCTCGAAGTGTCATCCACTATATTAGATGTATATCCTAGAAGCCAATATAACAACAAACACATTGTAATAAATCTAGAACATAATTTTATACTTAATATATTGATTTGATCAATAAAAAGATAAATTTATTCTTCATTCAAGTGTGATGTATCCTTGAATCATCTATGAAATTAACTTACGATACGTATTCTCAAAGTGTTGAGAATTAAAGACATGTATTTAATTTCTAAATACTCACGATCATAGTATCATCATGAGGATGGTGATTGATTTGGATAAATCGGTGCATAAATCGCTTCCTTCGAGATAGATGAGTCTCTGATCTATAGTATAGAGATACTGGAAGATGAGTGCGAATAGTTGTTAGACAACAACTAGTACTGAGCGTGACCATACGAGAGATCACTTGAATTTTTATTCAATCATCAGTGATTATCTCGATGCTATAGTTGTTTGAATGATCTTTTAATCTGAGATGGTACTATTGCTCATAGGAGGCTGTTGGAGTTTGACTGACACATAAACATAGATCTCAACGAGTCCTTGTAGTGGATGTTGGTGATAGTTGATCCACTGTAGGAGTAGAGTGTGCATCAAGACGGGATCTATTGACCTTGATAGAGAGGAGTAGTTATATAAAATTTGAGAGGCTAAGTCCGAGAATCTATAGCCATAGTAGTGTGATTGATGGAAAAAAGTTTCTATAAAAATTATAATTCAACTTGAGCTGATCGAATCTATCATATGACTGATGTTGAGGTTTGATGATTTATCCATGATCTGCCATCTAATTGAGACTCACGATAGAGGGACTGAATCACACATTAACTACATCTTGAGATTCATTTTTGATTCTACTGAGTTGCCACTATATACTGCTAGGTGTCACTGATGGATTGTGAGAGTTCACTAGGATTATTCTAGATCGATAATTTTTGATGAGTTAAAGTAAAATTATTCCGACTTATTGAAAAGAGTTTCAATGATACTTTAATAAAGATCATTGTATATCTTACTATCAGATAAAATTGAACCTATGAGATCATACAACAAAGAGATTAGGTCTGAAATTAGTAATTGGATGTATGAAGTGTCAATTGGATTTAGAAAAATCCGATTGGGTTTAAAGTAACCTTACTAGCACATGGTTGGATCCAATTTTCTCTTTATGTTTGAATTTTTTATTTGATAAGATAATTCAAACTTAATTATTTGCTAATAATATAAATGAATTAGATTTATTGGACTCTAATTATTTAGTATCTAAGATTTTGGATCAATTGAATTAAGGGTGCAAGTCCTTTATTAATATTCCTTGATAGTTTAGTTGGGGCGCCATTTTGATTGGATCAAGTTGGGCATGTCCCATCTTTAGAGGGCATGTAGATCCTTTATGGGGTGTCCCTTGGGTGCACTTTGGTGTGTGTTTATGTGGATGCAAGGGCTCCAAAAGTTGGCACCTAAAAGAATTCCTAAAGGAAGTTGAATAACTTAAGTTATTAGAAAACCTAATGCAAGTATGACTTGTATTATAAGATTGAATAGGATTCAATCCTTATGGCTATTTAAAGGGACCTCCCCTAGGATCCCTAAGCATCCAAACCAGTAGTCCACATGCCCCTAAGAAGACCCCCCACGCCCTCTCTTCTCCTCCCTTTCTCTTCTCCCTTGGGCGTCCCACACACCCCACCTTTGGGCATCCCAAATCCACATGCCCATAAGGGATTTGGCATCCCCCTTTGAGTGCTAGTTCTTGGTGTTTGGTAGCAGCATATACAAGGGAGAAAGATAAGAGAAGAAGAGAAGAAGAAGATCAAGAAAAGAGATCAAAGAATTGATTACGATCCAGGCTTCGTTCAGATTCACATGCTAAATTTTTTTAGAGAAGAAAATTCAATCTTAAGAGGGCTGTTCCAGACTGATCCTGAGTGGATACCCATAGAGGTCGGATACTTGCACGGCTAAAAGAGAGCCTCTTCTTTTTTAAATCTAGATTTGAAGAAAAAAATTATGAAACAGATATGTGATTCGATCACATGTTAAATTTCAACATATGTACAATTTCAGCATGTGAAGTAGATCCTTGTGGTTTATATTTTTATGCATGCATTATATAGATTAAAAATATTTTAATCTACTATTCCACTATGGTGTTTAAAAAATAAACTTTTGAAACACACATGCATGCCCCTACATACAAATTCCAACAGTGGTATCAGGGCCACGGGTTTCATATGCATGAAATTGAAATACAAGTTTTTGAAAAGAGTTTCAAAATTTAATTTTTTCTTGATACATGAGATGTATAGATAAATTTTTGAATCTAAAATTTAATTTTAGATTTGATTTTAGAATATATAGTTGATATATTAAAGTATGCATAGATCTGAATTTTGATCTAGAACGATTTCTAGTTCATGTTCATATAATATGTAGATGCATGCATAAATCTAAAATTTTATATGATCTGATTCATGATTCAAATATGAGATATGTGATTGTATGTTTAGAGCATAAAATTATTTTCAATATGATTCATGATTAGTATATGAGATATATGATATCATGTATTGATCTGAATTTTATTAAATCTGAATTTTACATGCATATATGAGATATATATTTGTATGTTAAATCTGAAGATTATTTTCATGATTTAAAATTTATCTTTCATATAAAAAATTTAGATCTAGAATTTAGTTTTGGAATATGAAATTTGTGTTTGTGCATGAGGATTTTGATTATGAAAAAATCAAAAATTAGTTCATGTAATAAGATTACATCTAAGGTTTATGATTTGAATCATATGGATTTAATTCGATTAAGTAATTAATCAAATCGAGTCAAGTATTGATTAGGACTAGATCAATTAAGTAATATGATCATGCAATTGTTGTTGGTCATATGTAGAATTGATTAACCTAAGGATCTAATTTGGCTCGATGGTTTGAGCCTGATTTGCTTGAGTTAACCTATTTGGATCAATTGACCTATTGGTGTCTAAAATAAGTAATTGAGATGTGATTATTTAATTGGTTCCGTTAGCTGATCTGATCAATTTATTGGCGTCTAAAGACAGCAATGGGAGGACCCCCACCGATCTTCACTTACCTGGCCAATTTGGAAGATTGAGTCTTCAATTGGATTGCTTGGTATTTTTGGTTTAGTCCATGTCAATTAGATCGATCATGTGATGACTGATTAGATGAGATCTAAACCTTAATCTCTCCATAAATATTAAGTCCATAGGTCTTTCACTATTGTAGATGTACGGATATGCTACTGGTGTTGATTGTTCTCGGCTAGTTACAGTGGTTCAGTTGCATCGAAAATATGCAATCACTCTATTAGCAAAGAGTTGCTCTAGGGTGAGGATGGGGTTGGGCTCAATAACTGCTAGATGAGGAATCCAATGATGGCCTTGCACCTACTTGTGAATAATGGGTCGGACTTAACTAAGGAGTGTGGTCAATAACTATTAAGTGAGTCCATATGACTTAGAGACCAAGTCGCTGCAATATACTTAGAGAAGCATCTGGACAAAGAGTTACCTACGCATCGGTATGCATGTTACCAATAACTGTTAGGTGAGATGCATGACATCGGTGGGACCGCAGTACCCACTAGGAATCCTTTGTCACGCTAGAATTTTTGTTTTTCATCTGGAGAGTGGAGGGATCCAAAAAATTAGTGGGATTCATTGTTTGTATAAGTCCCTAAAAGCAAATATAATATTAAAGTATAAAAGTCTAACTTGAATCTCTACTCTCACAATTAAACCATATCAGTCTCAAACCCTCTAGCCCGTATTCTTGAAACCAATTATTTGACCAGAACTAATTATAAAGATTGGCTCAAAAATCTCAGAATTATCCTGACCTCAGAAAAATTAGATCATGTACTCGATCAAAAAATTATAGTGTTACCAAACTGTCCTACTACTGAGTAAAAAGCTGCTTTTGAAAAGTGGACGGATGAAGACAGTCAGGTTAAGTGCTATGTGCTGACATTTATATCAAATGAGTTGCAAAATCAGTATGAGCATATGCCCATTGCCAGGGCTATGATCACTCACCTACAAGAGTTGTATGGTGAGTAGAGCTGTGCAGTGTGCTTTGAAGTATCCAAGAGACTCTTTAATTTAAAAATATGTGAAGGACAGTTTGTCCATGAGCACTGTATGATAATGATCAAGGACATTGAGGAGTTTGGGAAGCTCGGGCTTGAAATACAAAAAAAATTATAGATGAATTTGATCCTTCAATCCCTTACGAGTTCATATATTCAATTTATTATAAATTTTTATATGAACAAACTCAATTGTATTATACCTGAACTGGTCGACATGTTGGTCACTATGGAAGGAACTTTGAAGAGTTCAAGGAGGACTGTTCTCACTGTGGAGCAGACTTCTTCCAAGAGAAAGTCTATCGAGAAGAAGAAGACTAAATTCATTAAGAAGCAAAAGAAAGAGAGCAAGCCAAAGAAGGACGTTCTTAAGAAGGCCAAAGTGAAGAGAAAGTATTTCTATTGTGATGTTGAAGGCCATTGGAGGAGGAACTGTCCACTTTACCTGAAGAGCCTAAAGACTAAAAAGGATGATAAACCTTCAGAAGGTATGCTCGTAATTGAATCTAATCTTATGATTTTTTCTACTTCTAATTGGGTATTGGACTCTAGTTCGAGTGCTTATATATGTACTTCAATGCAGGATCTAATAGAAAGTAGGAGGTTGAGGGAAGGTGACATGATCCTTCGGATCGACAATGGAGCAAAAATTATTGTAGAGACCGTTGGCACTTATCTTCTTCGATTACCGTCTAGTTTTAGATTAAATTTAAAAGACTGTTATTTTATTCCTGTAGCTAGTCGGAATTTGATTTCTGTCTGTGCTAGTACAGAAAGATTTTGAAATTAGTTTCAATAAAGATTTTTATTCTATTTATTTATGAAATAAATTGGTTGCATGAGGTCTTTTAATTGACAGTCTATATCACTTGTATATTAATGCGAATATGAATTTAAACGAGCAAATAGTAAGTACCGTAGGTCAAAAGAGACCTAGAGATAAAATTAATCAGAAGTACTTGTGACATCATAGACTAGGCTATATTGGAGAAGATAGGATAAACAAACTGAAAAATGATGGGATCCTTGGCTCTTTTAACTCAGAGTCGTATCCAGCTTGCGAATCTTGCCTTCAAGAAAAAATGGTCAAGTTATCCTTTGTAGGATACAGGAAAAGGATCACTGAGTTACTTATCCTGGTACACATCGATGTATGTGGGCTATTTGATATGCAGGTTAGAAATAGTTATAGCTACTTCATTACTCTTATCGATGATCTATCTAGGTACAGGTATATGTATCTGATGAAATACAAGTCTGAAGCTTTTGAAAAGTTTAAGAAATTCAAAAGTGAAGTAGAAAAATAAACTGGTAAACCCATTAAGGTTCTTCGATCTGATCGAAGAGGTGAACACCTTGGTTAAAAATTTTTAGAATATCTTAAAGATAATGGCATAGTCTCTCAATGGACTCCTCTCGGAACACCTCAGCTCAATAGGATATCCGAAAGGAGGAATAGGACCCTATTAGATATGGTCAGGTCCATGATGAGCTTCACTGATCTATCCTTATATCTTTAGGGACATGCCTTATTAACTGCCATTGACCTGTTGAATAAGATTCTATCAAAGTCCGTTCCTACCATATCGTATGAGATATGGTACGGTAAGAAGTCGAGTCTAGGTTATCTTAAGACTTGGGGATGTCCGGCCTATGTCAAAAAATAGATAGCTGATAAACTAGAGGATAGATCTATAATAGCTCGTTTTATCGGGTATCCAAGAAAATTTATAGGATACTGCTTCTACTTTCTACAAGATCACAATGTGATTGTGAGTTAGAATGTCATATTCTTAGAAAAAAAATTTATCCAGGATGGTGGCAGTGGAAGGTTAGTTTAGCTTGAAGAGAAGTTCTCTAAAGAGCAAAGAGCTATAGCTACTCAGGAACTCATTATTCATGAGCCAGTAGTTGATATTCCTCTACCACCTCATAGATCTAGCAGGGTCTCCCGACCTCCTGAAAGGTACATAGGTATGCTTACGGAAGAAGTAAAAAAAATATTCCTTATGAGAGATAGGGATCATGGTGATGATCCTAATACCTTTGACGAGGTGATGTCTAACATCGATTTTGAAAAATGGTTAGATGCGATGAAGTCAGAAATTGACTCGATGCACTCGAACCAAGTTTAGACCTTAGTGGATCCATCTGAGGATATTATATCCATTGGGTATAAATGAATCTACAAAAGAAAAATAGATGCCGATGGTAAGTTAGAGACCTATAAAGCTAGACTTATGGCAAAAGATTACAGTCAGCATGAGGGTATTGACTATCAAGAAACCTTCTCGTCCGTAGTCATGCTGAAATCCATCGGCACTTTGTTTGCTGTTGTAGCTTATTATGATTATGAAATCTGATAGATGGATGTGAAAACTGCTTTCCTGAATGGATATCTTAAGGAAGATATCTATATAGAGCAGCCTTTAAGTTTCACATCTGGTGATGGTGATCACAAAGTCTGCAAGCTGCAAAGGTCCATATACGGATTAAAGCAAGCTTTTCAGAGTTGGAATCATCATTTTGATGAGACGATCAAATCGTTTGATTTCATTAAAAACAAAGAGAAACCATGTATATACAAAGGTCAGTGGGAGTGCAATAACATTCCTCATATTGTACGTGGATGATATTCTCCTCATTGAAAATGATATTTCCATACTGACTATGGTCAAAAGATAGTTGTCCAAGAAATTCTCCATGACCTAAGGAAAGCATCCCATATTTTTGGAATAAAGATCTATAGGGATAAATATAAAAGGATGCTAGGCCTGTCACAAAAGCTGAACATAGAGAAGGTGCTAAAGAGATTCAGCATGAAAAACTTCAAAAGAGGACTTTTACCTTTTAGGCATGGTATTAATCTTTCCAAGATGATGTGTCCGACCACATCTGAGAAAGTTCAGTGCATAAGTAGGATTTCTTATACCTCAGTCATAGGGAGTCTAATGTATGCCATGCTGTATACTAGACCTGATGTAGCCTTTGCTGTGAGTGTCATGAGCAGGTATCAGTCGAATCCAGACAAGGAGCACTAGATAGCTATAAAGAACATCCTTAAGTACTTAAGAAGGACTAAGGATTTGTTCTTGATCTTTGAAGGAGATTCAAAGTTGTAAGTCGAGAGATATACTGACTTAAACTTCATGTCTGATTCTGATGATAGAAAATCTACGTTAGGATATGTGTTCGTTTGCAATAGTGACGCAGTCAGCTGGAAGAGGTCCAACCAACCCATTATAGCAGATTCGACCACAGAGGCTGAGATGTCGCTGCTTCGGATGCTGCAAAGGAAGGCTTTTGGTTGAAGAAGTTCATCATAAAACTTGAGATTATGACATTAGATGCCATACCACTTTACTGTGACAATAATGAAACCATAACACTTACTAAGGAGCTAAGATCTCATCAGAAATCAAAGCACATTGAGCGACGATATTATATCATACGAGACTACCTCGAAAAGAAACATGTAGAGGTATGAAGAGTAGACTCTACAAATAACGTGGTAGATCCACTAACAAAGCAATTGAGCCAACCGAAAATGAAAGTCCACCTTGAGAAGATGGGACTTAGATTAGTGGCCAATTGATTTTAGTCCAAGTGGAAGATTGTTAGATGTATGTTCTAGAAGCTAATATGACTGACATATTGTAATAAATCTAGAATATAATTTTATACTTAATATATTTATTTGATCAATAAAAAGATAAATTTATTCTTCATTCAAGTGTGATGTGTCCTTGAATCATCTATGGAATTAATTTTCGATACATATTCTTAAAGTGTTGAGAATTAGAGACATATATTTAATTCTTAAATACTCTCAATCATAGTATCATCATGAGAATGGTGATTGATCCGGATAGACCAGTGCACAGATCGCTTGCTTCAGGATAGATGAGTCTCTGGTCTACAATATAGAGACACTAGGTGATGAGTGAGGGTAATTGTTAGAGAACAACTAGTACTGAGTATGACCATACGAGAGATCATTTAGATTTTTATTTAATCATCAATAATTATCTTAATACTATAGTTGTGTGAATGATCTTTTGATCTGAGATGGTACTACTGCTCGCAGTGAGACTACTGAAGTTTGACTGATATATAAATATAGGTCTCAATAAGCCCTTATAGTGGATGTTGGTGATAGTTGATCCACTGCAGGAGTAAGATATGCATCAAGATGAGATCTATCGATCTTGATAGAGAAAAGTAGTTCTACGAGATTTGAGAGACTAAGTCCAAGAATCTATGGCCATAGTAGTATGATTGATGGAAAGAAATTTTCATAGAAATCATAATTGAACTTGAGCTGATCAAATCTATCATATGACTGATATTGAGGTTTGACGATTATCCATGATCTGCCATCTAGTCGAGACTCACAATAGAGAGACTGAACCATACGTTAACTACATCTTGAGGTTCATTTTTGATTCTACTGGGTTGTCTCTACATACTGCTAGGTGTCATTGGTGGATTATGAGAGCTCACTAGGATTCTTCTGGATCGACAATCCTTGATGAGTTAGAGTGAAATTATTTCGACCCATTGAAAAGAGTTTCAATGATACTTTGATAGAGATCATTGTATATCGCACTATCAGATAGAATTGAATCTATGGGATCACACAACAAAAGGATTAGGTCTGGAATTAGTAATTGAATTTATAAAGTATCAATTGGGTTTAGAGAAATCCGATTGGGTTCAAGATAACCTTGCTAGCATATGGTTGGATCCAATTTTCTCTTTATATTTAGATTTCTTATTTGATAAGATAATTCAAACTTAATTACCTACTAATAACCTAAATGAATTAGATTCATTGGACTCCAATTGTTGGATGTCTAAAATTTTGGATCAATTGAATTAAAGGTGCAAGTCCTTAATTAATATTCTTTGATAGTTTAGTTGGGGTGCCACCTTGATTGGATCAAGTTGGGTGAATCCCATCTTTAGAGGGCGTGTAGATTCTTTATGGGGCATCCCTTGAGTGCACTTTGGGGTGTGTTTATGTGGGTGCAAGGGCTCCAAGAGTTGATGCCTAAAAAGATTCCTAAAAGAAGTTGAATAACTTAAGTTATTAGGAAACCTAATGCAAGTAGGATTTGTGTTATAAGATTGAATAAGATTCAATCCTTATGGCTATTTAAAGAGACCTCCTCTAAGGTCCCTAAGCATCCAAACCAGCAGCCCACACGCCCCTAAGAAGACCCCCCATGCCCTCTCTTCTCCTCCCTTTCTCTTCACCCTTGGGCATCCCACACGCCCCACCTTTGGGCATCCCAAATCCACATGCCCATAAGGGCTTTGGCATCCCCCTTTGAGTGCTGGTTCTTGGTGTTTAGTAGCAGCATATACAAGGAAGAAAGGTAAGAGAAGAAGAGAAGAAGAAGATCAAGGAAAGAAATCAAAGAGTTGATCACGATCCAGACTTCGTTCAAATTCATAGGCTGAATTTTCTTAAAGATAAAAATTCAATCTTAAGAGGGCTGTTGCAGACTAATCTTGAGTAGATACCCATAGAGACCGAACACTTACACGGCTAAGAGAGAGTCTCTTCTCTTCTAAAACCAGATTTGAAGAAAAAAATTATGAAACAGATATGTGATTCAATCACATGTTAAATTTCAGCATATGTATAGCATATGAAGTAAATTTTTGTGGTTTATATTTTTTTACATACATGATATAGATTAAAAGTATTTTAATCTACTATTCTACTGTGGTGTTTAAAAAATAAACTTTTGAAACACATATACATGCCCCTATATACGAATTCCAACACAACACACCAGCTGATCGATAGAAGGTAGGGGGTACCTATCCTTCAAACATGCTTTATTGAGGTTGGTGAAGTTGATACAGATTCACCACTTGCTATTTGCCTTTTTCAGTAGGACCACATTTGCAATCTAGCTTAAATAGGTTATTTTTCGAATAAAGCCTACATCGAGTAATTTATCCACCTCTTCAACTATCGCCTTCTGTCATTCAGGAGCGAAGCTTCTTTTCTTCTACTTGATGGGCTGATAGTTCAGATTAATGCTTAGCCAATACGTCATCACCTCTGAATATGCCTAGCATATCAGTTGGGGTCCAAATGAATACATCCATATTTTCCTACAAAAGGGACACAAGATATTTTTTGGTTACTTGATCTAGGTTCGACCCGATCTGGACAGTATGCTCCTTGTTGCCATCATTTAGTGGGATTGTCTCCAGATCCTCTACTAGCTTTCCATGTTCTTTGGATAGCTCATATCAAGTATCTAGTCCATCAACCAAATAGGCTTCTGAGGGCTCCAAACCATGAAGTGTGATGGTGCAGCACTATCGCGCCAGGGCTTGGTCTTCTCTGACTTTGCCAACTCTGAACTCAATTGGAAACTTTATCTTCAAGTGATAGGTAGACACCACAGCTCGAAATACGTTGAGTCCTGGGTGTCTGAGGAAGCCGTTATAGACCGATGGTGTCTGAACCACCAAAAAATCAACCTGAGCTTTAGATCATCTGGGGAGATCGTCCCACTACTGTGGAAAGAGTAATGACTCTTTCAATGAGTACTACATCTCCAGTAAATCTCATAAGAGATCATCCAGTTGCCCTAACCACTTAGGAGGAATGCTCATTTAAAAGAAAGCATCATAAAATAACACATCTATCAAACTTTTGTTATCAATCAAAATGCAATGTACATCATAGTTTGCAATATTTAAGATACAACCACCGCAGCATTATATGGAAACTGAACTCCTAGAGTATCTTCTTTAATGAAGATAATGGATTCTTCAATTTTCTACTTCTATTATCAATCAAAATGCATCTGCCGAACTTCCATTATCAATCAAATATGACATATATCATAGTTTGCAATATTTAGAGATACAACTACCGCATCATTATATGGGAACTAAACTCCTAGAGCATCTTCTTCAGTGAAGGTAACAGATTTTTTTGTTTTCTGCTTCTTAGTAGGTTCGGCTAACTTCTCTACTCGACTTTGGTGTCCCCTAATTCTTGTGTTTATTACTCCGACAGGATGTCGATCTCTGAAGGGTTCTCCTTGCCACTAATCTGATGGGTGAGGCGACCTACACCATTCTTTTGACTGCTCCTGCCAATGCCTAATGAACTGATCCAAAGGCCTGTACCGAATAAGCACCTCGATTTCATCCCAAAGTTAGATACAGTCTTCAGTGTTGTGGTCATGGTCGCGGTGGTAGAGACGGTACTTGTTAGGATTACACCGATCTGGATGGGACCACAACTTCCCTACCCAAGAGATCTGATCCCTAATCTCCATCAACATAGGTTCGGGCAGTGTTCCATGGCGTGTAGTTTGTGATCCATTTAGGTGGAGACACATGTTGCTCTCCTATGAAGGAATTCTTTTGTTGATGGTTCCATGGGGGAGTTCGAGATCTGACATCTAAGTGGAGAGGGAGATTGTGGCCGATTCCTTGGTGGAGACTCATCTCCTCTTCTTTCTTCTTCTCTTTGGTCACCACATCTACCGAAGGTGCATCTTCGAATGCTTCATCAGCTCGCACATACTTCTCTGCCTAAGCCAACATATTAGTGAAGTCATAAGGAAAGGTCTTCTCTAAAGAATATCAAAGACTATTCTTCAGAAGTCCGCCCTTTAGGGTGGTTATGGTGATCGATTGATCTAGATCGCAAACCTTCAATATAGTCATGTTGAAGTGATTGAGGTAGGATCGAATTGACTCGGTCTCTTTTTGCTTGATTTTGACCAGAGAGTCCGATCCTTTCCACTGCCTCCTACTGCTGACGAAGTGATCGATGAACAAATGACTCATTTGGTCAAATGAGTTGATCGCCTGTGGCTTCAGGTTTGAATACTTGTGCCGAGCTATGCCCTTTAAGATAGACAGAAAAGTTCGGCAGACGACAGCATCGATAGCTCCATGAAGGAGCATCACAACTTTGAAGCCTTCTAGATGGTCCACGAAATCGATAATCTTGAGGTAACTCTCCAACTATGGCATCTTGAAGTTGCTGGAGAGTGGCTCTTACATGATTCGAAAGTTGAATGATGGATCAGTGCTATATTCCTCATCCTGCATCGGAGTCTGATTATGGATTGCTTCAATCTACTCATTCATCTTTTGAAGTTTGCAGTTGATATCTACATCTCGGATAGTGCAATCTTTCGAACGTTACAGAGGAGATTGTTGGCCAAGGGTTAAGTCCTGTCTAGAATAGGGACTCGGAGATCACCATTTTCTCTGCTCTGAGCTTCGAGACCGGCTATGGCGAGTCTGCCTCTCCCACTCAGGGCTCTACAGGGGGATATGCAGTCGCTCCTACGGTGGTGGTGTGGATTGTTGCATAGGATTGGCTAGTTGCTGCTCCACCATCGATGCAGTGTTGGTCGCTACGTTGCTGCTGCCACTAGTGAGGCATTAAACTATTGCATCGCCTAGATGACAATGGTCAAGTTCTACACCTGCTAAAATAGCAAGTTGAGCTATTCCATGCCGACGGCCACCACCGACTATCGAGGTGATTGAGGGATCTCCGATAGTTGCACCTGGGCCTGGTGGTTGGCCGTGTTCTTTGCTAGTCAAGAAGTGGTGGCGTTGGGTCATCGAGAAGATGCTCTATGTGGGGCCATGGTTTTGATCCTCTGCTCCTTCTTGAAATCAAATCAAAGTCCTTTCTCTAGCACTAATCTGTTACTGCTGAAATCTAGCTCTCGATTTGAATAGCTGGAGTGGTGGCGCATCCTCCTGAAAAAGCGACCCGTAAAATTAGTCTTGACCGGAGTTGGCTCTGACGGAGACCCTCCGATACTCAAATCAAATCTCAGAGAACAGAAGAGAGAGAGCATTTTGGGAGAGATTGTATGCATACCTTAGGGGTCCCCCTAGGCTATTTTGTAGGTGAGGGCTGAAAAGTCATTTTGGAATGTTGTTTGGCTAATTCGAGTATGGTATAGCTAGATTTTCAATCGGGGTCTTCAGGATTAGGCAATTATGTCGGCCTTATTTATTTCAAAGCCAGCAAGGGGCATCGTAGGTATTTTGAATTTGAAATGAGGGTACAATTAGAATCAGACCGACTTCAGTTAAGGAGGCTTCAAAGCAGTCTGATGAATATAGACACCAAAGGAAGGAGGTAGCCGGGGCCAGTTGTGTTCACTGGAATAAAGATCAGTAGGGTCTGAAGTAGGATCAGGGAGATCCGTAGTTATGCACTAAATGATCTTTTTCAGACAACACTCTCATGGTTCAGGGGAGACATATCTAGCTCCGAGATCAAACATATTTATCTCCAACAGTGCCGTAGTGTCACTCTTGTACACTTCATCACATGTCTTTTCGCTGACTCATGTCTTCGACCTAGATAATAAATTACCCTCCAACATGTCTCATTCAGAGATAAACTCTTCATAACCACTACATCAAAGTACTAATCATCATAAAGATAGACTGGAGTCTATGACTCCTATATCAAATAAGTCACATATGCTCCTTAACCAACCAATCAGCTTGTTATTATCATATTGAATCTCCTTTAAGGGATCTCCTATCATAGAGGTTGGATTTTCGCTGCTAGAAGGTCTTTTATAGGCTAAGCTCTATCTCCCTCGATGACTCTAGGACTTTAGTCTTATTTAAGTCTTTTGTAAGATAATTTACTAGATTAAAATTAGTTGCAACATGATTCAAAAAAATTATTTATTTTTTTTTTATAGACTTTTTTCTTAGTTTAATATGTCTATTTATTTTAGTATTCATAAGTTTCTTTTTATAAAAATATATTACAACTCTTGAATTACAATAAACTGATATTGGAGAAATAGGAGAAGATACTAAAGAAATCTCAGATAGAAGTTCTTTTAGCCATTCAGCTTCAGAACAGATGGAATCAAGGGCAACAAATTCAGCTTCCATAGTACTTCTAGCTAAAATAGTTTGTTTGGAAGATCATCAAGAAATAGCACTTTCTTTTAGAAAAAATACAGTCAGAAGTTGATTTAATATCTAATGTATTAGAAATCTAATTTGAATCACTATAACCCTTAAATACATCTGGATAATCTATAAAATATAAAGAATAATATGTAGTACCTTTAAGATATCAGAATGCTCTTTCTAAAGTAGTCTAATCAATTAGGCTAAGATTACTAATATATTTGCTGAGTTTAGAAATAACATAAGAAATATCAGGTCTAGTCCGAATAGATAGATACATTAATGAATCAATAATTTGAGCATATTTTTTTTGATTCACAGATTTTTCTGTGTTCTTCAAGAGGTGGATAGATGGATCATAAAGAGTAGATACAGAAGTATAATAAAAATATTAAAATTTATTAATAACCATTTGAGTATAATGAAATTGGAATAGACAGATCTAATTAGAAGTATGAATGATCTTCATACTAAGAATTGTATCAGCTTTGCCTAAATCTTTTACATCAAAATAATATGATAGAAAATTTTTGATGTTATTGATTAAGTTAATATCAGGAGTAAGAATCAAAATATCGTCAACATAGAGGCAAAGAAGAATGAATGGATCATCAAATTATTTATAATAAAGATAATTATTGGATTCGTTGATTTAAATCCATAGGAAAAGATTATTTGATCAAATTTTTTATATCATTGCTTAGGAGCTTGCTTCAACCCATAGAAGGATCGAACAAGTCCACAAACTTTATGCTCTTAGCTTGATTAAAAAAAATCTTCGAGCTACTACTTATAAATCTCTTCTTCAAAATTTCTATGTAGAAAGGTAGTCTTAACATTCATTTGATGAACAACAAGTTTATGGATGGAAGCTGAGGCAAGTAAGACTCGGATAGTAGTAATGTGAGCTATAAATAAATAGGTATCGAAAAAGTCAACATCGATTTTTTATCCAAAATCTTAAACAACAAATCTTGTCTTGTATTTTTTTCAATTGTACCATCAATCTTCATTTTCTTTTTAAAGATCCACTTGTATCCTAAAGGTTTGTTTCCAGGAGATAAATCAGTGAAAAATCCTAGTGTTGTTTCCAATAATAGATTCGATTTTACTATTTATTGTCTTCTTCCAGAATGGAGCATCATGAGAGTTTTTGGCTTCTTGAAAAGAAGTACGGATATCTTCTATCAAAAAGGTCAAAAAGTCATCATCAAAGTATTTTTCAACCCTAGTTCTCTTACTTCTCCTAAGCTCAGGTTCAAAAGTTAATTCTATTGGAGTAGGAACATATGATGATGGTGGTGGTAAATCTATAGATAGTGATTCATCTAGAAATTTGATTTTTAAAAAGAAAAATATTTTTAAAAAAAGTTGCATCTATAAATTCAATGATGATGTTATTTTATATTGCAGGTATTTTGAAATTGACAACAAGGAACCTATAGATATTACTATCTAAAGCATAGCCAATAAAAATAGCATCAATAGTTTTAGGCCCTATCTTAATTCTCTTTGGTTCAGAAATTTCAATTTTAGCCAAGCACCCCCAAACTCGAAAGTAATTAAGCCGAGGAGGATGTCCTTTTCAAAGTTGATAAGGTGTCTTTTCTCTATCTCTAGATGAAACTCTATTTAGAATATAGTAGACTAATAAAAGAGCTTCTTTCGATAAATTTTAAAGTACAGTAGAACTTATAATCATAGCACTAATCATGTCCAGTAGGGTTAGATTCTTTCGCTCAATCACGTCATTCGATTGAGGAGAAAAGAAAGTAGTGACTTCATGAATTATTTTATTTTCTTCATAGAATAAAGTCAATTCATTTGAAGTATATTCACCTCATCAATCAGATCTGAAGATTTTAATTCTTTTTTTAAATTGGTTTTTAGCTTTTGCTTTATAATCTTAAGCTTGTTTAAGACTTCATACTCAGTCTTTAAAAGATAGGTATAGCAAAACTTAGAGAAGTCATCAATAAAAGTTATAAAATAATAACTACCTCCACAGGTTGGATCTCTATTAGAATCATAGACATCACTATGAATAAGTATGAAAATTTAAGTATCTCTTAAAGCTACAGGCTTGAAAGGTTTTTTAGGCTGTTTGATCTAAACACAAACTTAATATTTTAAATTTTGATCAATATTGAATTTTGAAATCAGATTAAAATAAGATATTCTATTGATTGATCTAAGATTGATATGACCTAATCTTCCATGCCATGTTCCATAAGTTTCAAAATTTAGTACAAGAGATGAAGAAGAACTAACTTAACTTTCATTAATTTTGAAAGAAAAGAATACATTTAATTTAAGCAACCCTTCAGACATAAAGCCCTTTCCAACATATACATCTCTCTCAGAAATTATAACTTTATTGGACTCTAAAATAATCTTAAAATCCAATTGAATAAGTAGAGAATCACTTAACAAATTTCTTTTTATGGTGGGTACACACCGCATATTTCGAAGAGTTAAATTTTTTGAAATAAATTTCAGGTTAACTGTTCTACTTCCAAAAACTTTGACTTCTATCCCATCATTCAATGTTACACATCCTCCACTAAATCCCTGATATGATGAAAAATAAGACCTATCAGAGTAGACATAGATGTTGGTTCCGCTATCTAATGCCCACTTTGAACCTAAGTAGATTAAATTGACAGATGGAGTAAAAGAGACTGATCTAAAAGAAGATAGTTCTCTTTCTATCATGTTGATCTGAGGTTTAGTTTGATTTTGATTCTTCATATTCTTCTTTTTATAGATAACTTTCTATTTTTTTAAGTAGAAACATTGGGATGCAAGATGGTTGTCCCGACCACAAATAAAGCAAAACCTCTTATTATCTTATTCTTTTAGTTTTTGGAATTAATTATTAGATCTAGGCTTTTGATTTTGAAACCTAGCTTTACCCTTTCCTTTAAAATTCTTTTCTTTAGCTTTGAAATTTGGGTTTTGATCTTCATAAATTTGACCTATAGGATTTGGACTTGATTTTTTAGATTCAGTTAGATTAACCTTAGATTGAAGTTGATTTCTTGATTTTTCTCAATTTTTTTAATTCTAAATAATCTTCTATCTGAATAGATTGAAGAACAGACCTAAGATTAAGGGAAGACTGTAATCTTCCAAGATCAAGGATAAATTGAGACCAAGAGGGTGGAAGCTTGTTTATCAAACATGATACTTGATAGTTTTCATCCATATTAGATCCCCCTCTATGAATCTCTTGAACTAAATTTTGAAATTAATGAATTTGGTCATTGATAGATATATTGTCCACCATTTTAAAATTATAGAAGTCAGAAATGGTGAACCTTATAGCCCCCTCATTATCTCAGATATATGTTTCTTCTAAAACTTACCAAAGATCTTTAGAGATCTTATATTTTCTATAAGTTTTATATAGTTCATCAGATAGATAACTTAGAATTCTAAACCTACAGTGATAATCTATTTCTTCAAAGGATATAAAATTTGTACAAGAGAAGGATGATTTAAATAGTAGTAATTTTTCTATAGCAGATAGCAAATCTAAAGATATCAATCAAGCTTCAATTATTCTAGTCACCTAAAAAAATCTTTTCCATTGAACCTATCAAGTTTGAGACTAGATGAATCTTCAAAATCCATAAGAAAAAATCTCAAAAGAAAACTAAAGAACAAGACTATAAGAGAAAAAAGCTGTAAAAAATATATATTAAAATATTTAAGTGATTCCATACCACTGTAAAATTTTATTATTTTCTAATGACAGTAAGAAATAAATTTTAAAATAGAATAAAACTAATAAATAAAAATTTAATTTTTTAATAAAAAATTAAATTTTCAATAGGCTATTAGCAAAAAAATAAATTCTAGATATATACTATTACTAACTCAAACTTATTATACCAAGATGAAAAATTTAAGATGAAATAAATATTGTACTATCACTAACAAAATTGATTATACAAGATAAAATAATCATTAAACCAAGAAATTTGATAGACTGTTAGCAATTAAATTATAATCAGAATAGGTTTCGCCTTTGAATGTTGAAAATATTGTTTCCCATGAGAGTTGATTGCAATCTAATTAAACTAATGAACAAATATTAATATTAAATCAATTTAATATAAATATAAAATTAATATTAAATCAAATTAAAACTTATAGATCGGATGTATGCAATGCACTGTCCTAAGATGATTTCTGACTCTCATGGAAGATCAGACTCGAGAAATTCATCTTAAGATATAATCGGAGATCTTTCCTGTGAGCACGACTACAGAGAGGAGACAGAGCTTCAATCCAACAGATAAAAGATTAAAGGATCAAAAAAATTTGAAAGAAAAAAATACTAGTGGAGAACAAGAAAAAATGAGATTAGAAGAGAGTGTAGGAGCGAGTTTCCTTTATAGAAACCTCTCCATCACAGATCCATTTTATAGGCCCATAGGCTAGCCATTTGAGCTAGTTCAGTATTAAAGACTCTAATCATATAATAAATCATGCTTAATGGATGGGAAAAAATAGATTAACCAATCTCAACGAATAGAAAAATAATGGATAAAACATAATGTTCGAAAAACTAACAAAAAAATAATTTTAATATGATAAAATAGAAAAAAATAAAAATAGGAGAGATAAAATACTGGTCGAGCTGCGCACGCGTGTTCATAGGGCCAAGAGAAGGATTTTTAAAATAAATATTTATTTTTTTAATATGAAATTAAATTTTATGAAAGCTAAAGATTTAATTGAAAATAGTTAAAAAAAATTTGAGTTCTTAATTTTTTTTTCTAAAATCAATAGATATAATCTAATAAAGATTTATTCGAATCTATGCTGATGATCTGAAAATGCTAATCATCTGCTGTAACTCTCATGGATATCAAGCGAAAAAGGCAAAAGAGTCACGGAAATAGTAAAATATTTGTTGAGAATGAAGAGACAGCAAAGTATTGTTAGACAGGTCTTTTAGGTGTTTCAATGACGAGATTTAGTACACCCTTTTTGAGCGTATATTTTTTATGACTCACAAAGAGAAGAATGAAGATTTAAAAATTTTCAATGTAGTTGCCTGCAGTTAAATGGTAATTGTCTCATTGTTTGGCTTTTTTTTTCTGAGAAAACAAGTAAATTTGCTGCATGTCTTTTTCTTTTCTTTTCCTTTTTTAAAGATCACGTCCTGTCAGCATACATTCGGTTGTATATATTTGGGATCATGTGACTTTACGTACATTATCATTTCATCATATTTGTTTGAAGTTGTTGAAGTACCAGGTACGTGGTTCTCCCTTTTTTTTTTCCCTCTCTTTTAGGGTGTGGGTTTGGAGGGTGGTGATGGTAAGGAAAAGGGCCGAAGCGATATTATAAATAGGATATTAAAGGTTTACAAATGCAAGGGATTTCCTAACACCAGTCGCAAAAGGCGGAGCGCAGAAGTATCACAACATAGTACAAAGAAATGAATTAGAAGAGTACAGTCAGTAAAATCCAGCAAGTGGCTAACAGAACATCAGAAGATTTATAGTTGTGGAGTGCTTTACTTAATTAATTTTAAAAAAAAATTATTTATAAAAAATAATATAATTTTTAATTTATTTATTGAATTAAAGTAAAAAAAATAAAATATCATTTTGAATGGTATTTTATCATCATCACGTCACCCTCCATTTTTCACGTAGACGATACCAAAAAAAAAAAAATCATCAAAACAAATAATATTTTTTAAAACGCCATTCCAAATGGTATTTTAAAAAATATCATTTATTTTGATAATTTTAATTTTTCTCTCAAAAAAAGAAAAAAATAATAAATAAATAAAAATAAATAAAAATAAAAATTTAAAATTTATAAAAAAGTAAAAATTATAATTTTGATAAAAATAAAAATTATCATTTCAAATTAGTATCCCCATTTCAAATTATCTTTTTAAAAAAATATCTAAAAAAATTGATGTAAAAAAAATTAAAATTATCATAAAAAATTGAAAAGAAATAGAAATTATAATTCTAGATTTTAAAAAAATAAAAATTTTAATTTTAATTCAAATAAAAATCATCATTTCAAATTACAATCTCCTTTTCAAATTAATTTT
Source organism: Elaeis guineensis (assembly GCF_000442705.2). NCBI lineage: Eukaryota > Viridiplantae > Streptophyta > Magnoliopsida > Arecales > Arecaceae > Elaeis > Elaeis guineensis. Next base: position 53,783,433 of record NC_026007.2, on the reverse strand, counting down.
TTTTAAAAAATATCATAAAAGAAGAAAAAAATGAGAAAAAAATAAAATTTATAATTTTGAATGAATTTTAAAAAATAAAAATTTTAATTTTAATTCAAAAAAAAGATAATTTTAAATTATTTTATTTATTTAAAATTAATTTTTAAAAAAAATATGTCAAAAAAAATCATAAGAAATACACTAAAAAAAGAAAAAAGAGAAAAAAATAAAAATTATAATTTTGAATTTAAAAAAATAAAAATTTTAATTTTAATTCAAAATAAAAAACATCATTTCAAATTATTTTTCCCATTTCAAATTAATTTTTTAAAAAAAATATGTCAAAAAAATAAAAAATTAAAAAAGTGGCATAAAAAAGTAAAAAATTTAAAAAAAAAGGAAAAAAATAAAAATTATAATTTTTAATTTAAAAAAATAAAATTTTTAATTTTAATTAAAATAAAAAATATCATTTCAAATTACTTTTCCCATTTCAAATTATTTTTTTAAAAAAATATTTCAAACAAAGAAGAAAAAAATGAGAAAAAAATAAAAATTATAATTTTAAATTTTGAAAAATAAAAATTTTAATTTTAATTCAAATAAAAAAGATAATTTTAAATTATTTTCTCTATTTAAAATTAATTTTTTAAAAAAAATATCCCAAAGAAAATCTTAAAAAATTAAAATATTAAAATATACCATAAAAAAATGAGAAAGAAATGAGAAAAAAATAAAAGTTATAATTTTAAATTTAAAAAAAATAAAAATTTTAATTTTAATTCAAATAAAAAATATTATTTCAAATTACTTTTTCATTTAAAATTAATTTTTTTAAAAAAATATGTCAAAAAAATAAAAAATAAAAAAACTAAAAAGTGCCATAAAGAAGCCAAAAATTTAAAAAAGAGGAAAAAAATAAAAATTATAATTTTAAATTTAGAAAAATAATTTTTTTAATTTTAATTAAAATAAAAAATATTATTTCAAATTACTTTCCCCATTTTAAATTATTTTTTAAAAAAAATATTTCAAACAAAGAAGAAAAATGAAAAAAAAATTATAATTTTAAATTTCGAAAAATAAAAATTCTAATTTTAATTTAAATAAAAAAGATAATTTCAAATTACTTTCTCCATTTAAAATTAATTTTTCTAAAAAATATCCCAAAAAAATCTTTAAAAATTAAAAAAATAAAGTATACCATAAAAAAAGAAAGAAATGAGAAAGAAATGAGAAAAAAATAAAAGTTATAATTTTGAATTAAAAAAAATAAAAATTTTAATTTTAATTCAAATAAAAAATATCATTTCAAATTACTTTCCCCATTTAAAATTAGTTTTTTTTTAAAATAGGTCAAAAAAATAAAAAAAATAAAAGGTGCCATAAAGAAGCAAAAAATTTAAAAAAATAAAAAAAATGAAAATTATAATTTTAAATTTAGAAAAAATAAAATTTTTAATTTTAATTAAAATAAAAATATCATTTCAAATTACTTTCCCCATTTCAAATTATTTTTTTTAAAATATTCTAAACAAAAAAGAAAAAATAAAAATTATAATTTTAAATTTTGAAAAATAAAAATTCACATGTTAATTCAAATAAAAAACATAATTTCAAATTATTTTTCTCATTTAAAATTAATTTTTTTAAAAAATATCTCAAAAAAATTTTAAAAAATTAAAAAAATAAAAAAATCAGAAAAAAATGAGAAAAAAATAAAAATTATAATTTTAAATTTAAAAAAAATAAAAATTTTAATTTTAATTCAAATAAGAAACATCATTTCAAATTACTCTCTCCATTTCAAATTAATTAATTTTTTTCTCCATACCGCACCATATGTAGCTGTTCGTGTCCGTACCAGATCGAGATGTACCAATGCAATCTGATTTATCTAATAATTAAATTATTCGATATATTATTATTATTTACGTTATTATTTCTATAGCTCTTTTAGCATAACTTTTTCTCTCTTAATGTTCTGAGACACATTAAAGTATGTGTATCCATATCCACAAAGCATAATATCCGATCACTTGAAATTAAATAATATAAAATAAAATTAATAATTAATAATATTAAATAGAATAAAAATATCAAGCATACAAAAAATAGTACAATAAAAGTTTTAAAAATATTAAGTACAAATCTAAAAAAGACTAAGTCCCACAAGGACGTCGTGGTACCCGTGGTCGCTTGAACCTTGTCAGAAAGGTCCTCAATGGTTGCTCCTGCTCCTGCTGTGATGGCTCCTCCCCTATATCAGTGGAGGAGGTCTGCTGGTCATACTACTCAGGAATAACTGATGCTGTCGGATCATCTACAGACTGAGCGACCTACTCAACCCTCTCATTTGGATACATGAATGGGCCTAAAAAGAAAGTATCATACTCATGTGGCCAATTGGTACCCGATGATATCATCTGAAGGATGTAGGAAGAAGAAGGCACTGCCATCTGTGGATCAAAAGGTAGTGACATCTGTGCAGCATTTAGTGATGATATCTGCGGAATATGCGGTGATGGCATATGCGGAACATATGGTGATGGCGTATATCTCATATCTGATGCATCGGCTGCTCCATACCAAGGCGCATAGCTATATGGATCAACACCAATCGCCATCAATATTTCAAAACTTGTTCTCTCTATCTTACACAGTATCCGAATCCGTTCATCCTCATCAGTCGTAGATAAAGCACGACGAGCGTCCAACACAAGACCCAACATAAAATCAGTCTACAAAATAAAAATAAAATAATCAATATACTATAAAATATAAAATAAAAATATAACACAAACAACATAAACTAATTTTCATAGTCTTACCAAAAGACACACAGCAGAACTCTCGCCCTCATATCCGGAAACTGCATACCGAGGCTGTCCAATGACTCGCACTGCAATACTAAAAAATCAAGCTATGTAGTCCTCGATATATGAACGGCCTCTCAAAATGGGATCACCATGAACAATGTGATCTCGATGTGCATCTCAAATATCGATGTACTCTACATATCTGATACGTCAGTCAATACGAGCTCTCCCTCATCGATCAATACGATGAAGTCTCTGGCTGGTATCAAACTGCTCTGGGATGCCCTGAATCTGACCAAACTGCCATAGGACACGATCGAAAAGATGCCACTCTACCACATCAAAATAAATAAATGGCACCCTAGCAGTCCATATGTCATGTCCAACTGTACACATCTGCGGTAATATAGCCAATATCTCATCTGTATATGGCTTCCACAAAAATTGATAGAGTTAAAATAAAAAAAATTAGTAAGCTAAAATTTTAATAGATTATGAATACTGTAAAATGATATTTGTAAAAAATTTAAAATTTATCCGTCTATATGTATCACTAATGTATCCAACTGGCACCTATAAATCCATGCCACTCTCATCGATACGTGATGAACGTTGAATGCAACGTTCCATCTGCTTCATAATCTACTCATGTTAAATAAATTTTATCGAATTTAAAATAGTAAGTTTCAAATAAAAAAAATAATATTTTTATACCTATATCCCAATGGTCCATCTAGTCTGAATGGAACATCAGGATCATGTTGCTCTAATGGCATCTCGAGCAACTATCGTCGTAATGGACTGATAGTCGACATATGCTCCCATACCCAAATCTGTAAATTTCAAAAAAATCATACATGATATACCCAATGTGAAATATAATTGAATATTAAAAATAAAAAATTTTAATTCACATATCTGTAATAATACAAGATAACCACCAATCTCGCTCTGATCAGCATAAGAACCCTGACACATAGCTTTGTACAGGCAAGCTAGTACTGCACTGCTCCAACTGAGTCTATGAGCGAAGTCTAAATCCTCTAATAATGACAAAAATATCAACTTCATCTTATTCGATGAAGTATCAGATAACAGGATACCACCTAACAACCGCAACACTGACCCCTAACATACTGCTGCACCATCTCCTCTAGTGCATCATCCACAATATGAAAATATTGATAACGATCATCCAAACACTCAATCCTGAGTCGTGAATGATCGAAAAAGTATACGTCGGGCTCAAACCCTAGCAATCGCAAGCACAAAGCCTGCCACTCCGGAATGGTAAGCGTGGGATCAACTTCGATAACTAGATCGCCATCAACTGGTAGTCCAGTAAGGATGCTGACATCCTGTAAAGTGATGGTCGCCTCACCAAATGATAGATAAAATGTGTGTATCTCTGGATGCCATCTCTCAAGCAAAGCAGTAATAAGACCAACGTCCATCTGTATACGACCAATCTGATATACTCCATAAAATTCAAGATATCGTAAATAATCCAGCACTTTATATGGGATGTCCTCTGTCCTCCAGAAGTCAACATCGGATCGTCGTAGACGAAGGTGTCTGGGCTCCTACAATAAAATATAATAATTAGATAATGTATATGACTTTTTTAAAAAAAATTTAAATAATAAATAGGATTGGAATGCTTACGCCGCCATCTAAAATAGTCTGTGATCGATGGTGCTCTTGCAATATAAGAATACTACTGTCTCGAGGATCGGAATGCCGCGGATCGTAAGCCATAATACGCTAATGAATCTAAAATAATGATATTATGACAAGTATATTAAAAAATAAAAAATATGATAGCCATTCATTTTATAAGAAATATATTTTAAACACAATATTGTCACACAATACAACTTAAACATAAAATTCAGTTCATTTCTGGATATTAAACACGCATATTCAAATACAATCTCACAGAAATATATAAAACAATGACGAAAATACATCTTCGGAGCCTTTAATTTCTTCCACTGCTTGAAGTTGAAGTGTGTTGAAGTATCCTAGGACAGCGGCGGCGGTCATGATCCTATTCCTTACAAATGCCACAGTGGTTCTTACTTCTTATTTGCCTATCATCCATCTCATTTCGTAGTCTTGTTGACTTTGGTCTACCTTTCTGCTTGGGTCTCAAACGATGATGATCAGAAATATATTTGAACATACATGTATGCATCCAATAATCTTCATATGGTAATGGATTAAAGTCACCACTCCAAACATTCATATATGCTGTAATTATATATGCATCATCCATAAAATCACTAAAATATACCATAATTTCTTGACACATAGCTAAAACGTGTGAACATGGATATTTGTACATGCTCCAGTTTTCATAAAAATATTTTTTTTCAGCTAAAGTAACAGTATGAAAATTTTCTCTACCTCGTAACCTTGCGCTTGCTCTCCTCGTAAGCACTTCATATATGCCTCTTTGAAGGTTAAATGCTGCTACTCGGTGCTGGTTAGTTTTAACTTGATCTTCAGCAATCTTAATTTTAATATGAGGAGTAAAAAGATTATTTGGATTCTCCTCTACATATCTCAAGGTTTGGGCATGCCTCGTATTGAAGTATTTCATAAGATGATAAAATATCATTGGAACACAAGCTGTAATTGACACACTTCTAGCTCCTCGTAAAATACTGTTAAAAACCTCCAATAAATTTGTAGTTAAGACACCATAGCGTAGGCCATCATCATGTGCCAACGTCCACTTCTCTTTTTCTATCTAGGACAACCAGCTCCAAGCCTCTTTATTCACTGTTCTGATCCTACCCATAATAAAGTTGAACTTGCGAACTTGATGAGTGCTTCCTGCTTGCCATACTGCTCTTTTCAGCTGCACATTTTTAAAATGAGTGTTGAAATTACTGCAGATATGTCTTAAGCAGTATCGGTGATAGGCACGTGGTGGACTCCATTCAATAGACTCATCTGCGATGGTATTTAATATACCTAGATGCCTATCAGAAATTAAGCATATTCCATTTCTATCTTTGACGATATGTATTCTGAGCTGGAAAAAAAACTAACTCCAACTTGCAGTCGTCTCCTCATCCACAATTGCATATGCTAATGAAAATATCCCATTCTCTGCATCAATTTCTGTTGCAATTAACATCTTACCTTTAAACTTTCCATACAAGTGCGTGCCATCAATGCTGATTACAGGACGGCAGTGCGTAAAATCCTGGGTAGATGGTTTGAAAGTCCAGAAAATATAACTTAAAACTCGGACATTGGAATTCACAGTTTGAAAAAAATTTCATGAAACAACTATATCGGGATTTGCATGTTGAAGTGCAGCCATATAATAGGATAATTTAGCATAAGACAGCTTTCATTCTCCATAAATATCAACCAATGCCTCTGCTTTCCACACCATGCTTTTCTGTATGACACTATATATTGAAATTGATCATTAACGGTTGCCACAATAGCTTCAACTTTAACACCGAGATTTTTCTCAACAATATGTCGGACTAGTGTGCCAATCATCCTTCCACTGACATATTTGTGGTCTCGACTCAACCCCGTAAACAAACAAGTGTGAGGACCCTCATATTTTGTGATTTGAAAATATCTATGTTTTTTTAACAATACAGCACGAAGCCTCCATTTATAATTTTGAACATTATCTGATGATGCGTATCGTATAGACCATAATTTCGAATACGACTGAACTACATTGTATGTCCGATACTTCATAATGTGATAAAGATCAACAGCTCTTCTTAAAAAATCTTTACTCTCAAACATTAGACCTTTAGAAAATTCAGTCATCGAGGAGTCCCAAAATTGATAGTCAGAGTTCAATCTTTGACCAACACTAACACAATCACCATCATCTAAATTTATATCGTTAAAAAATTATGGAGGTTCGTACAAACGAGGTTGAGGTTCTCCCATATTAATATTAGCCTGAATATCTTCATCATTATTCTCATCTTCACCATCATCATGATTACTGCTACTATCCTCATCCATCCAATAGTCTTTATCTCTGCTTTCATCTGACTCAAAGCTTAGATTATCAGAATTTACCGACACCCAGTCATCGTTCCCTATATGAGCATCGTCTCCCATACTTATCACTACTTCTAGCAAAGGAGAAGTCACCATAGCAGAAGACACAGGAGAAGTCACCATAGGACTCTGAATAATTAGACAACTAGGACCGGCAGTAGTGGAATATTGTTCTGCAAATACGGCCTCAACACTATCGGTTTGCACCATAGGAGTTACGAAAGGTGAGGAAGGCCCAACATTATTGTCTGCTTGAGTTAAAAGCCGACTATAGTATCCAAAGCTCGGTACATCTTCCTTTTCAATATATAATTCTAAAAATCGATATTCTGAATATTTCAAAGGAAAGGTCAGCATTTTTTCGACATCTTCATCATCATCAATTGAAACTAAGATATAATTGCTCTGCATTAACTGTCCCGACAGATTAGAAGATTTTTATTTCAATTTTATTTCATATTTTTCTTTAACTACAGAAAACTGCTGTATAAATGGTCCAATAATTCTTAACGTGATAATGATGAAGATACTATAATCATCCGGTTTGCAGGGTGACTATACTGCACACCAGTTTCATTATTCTGTATCATGCCATTATAATACAATAGTAAACGAACTCGAGTACTGGCCATTTTCTCAGAGAAATCTATGACAAAATCAAAATCAAAATATTTAGTATTACTAATTATTTTATCATTTCAAAAGATTTATATGATAAATGCATCATATCATCAACAAATAGGTACAGATAGATCCTATCCCATTTGAAAATTGTATTAATTCTATAGGTTAATTACATTAATCAAATGATACACAAAAGGAATCGAAAGAAATTTTGACAGTATTTTGTCTTAGTTCTCCCCACACGACTGAAAATGTGTGAGGAGAACTAAAGAAAAATACTGTCCGAAATTTCTTTCGAACCTTCCACATATCATTCGAATAATGTAATTCCCTATTGAATTAAATGCAATTCCCAAACTGTCCAAACTAGATAATCAATTGACCAATGTATATATTTTATGGTACCTGTATAAAAATATATAATCAAATATATATTTTATATGGATATCGTAGAATATCCTACATTGGTCAACTGACAGGTCTACATTTTCATAAAATACAATATATTTTAAAATTTTTAAATTAGGATCGAATCGAATTTTAAAATAAATCTGAATCTAATCTGAATCTAATGAGATAAAAATAAAAAATAAAAAATAATGAGATAAAAATAAAAAATAAAAAGATCGAAATAGAAGGACGCCGCAGGACCGCACCGGCCCGCCACCGAAGGGCCGCTGTGGAGCCGCCGCTGGGGGCCCATCATCGGGGGGTCATCGTCAGGGCCCGTCGCGGGGCCGCCGTCGGGGCCCGTCGCGGCCCGTCGCCGGGGTGGCCGCCGCGGGGCTGCTATAGGGGCCCGCCGTGGCCCATCGTCGAGGGGCCACCATGGGGTCGCCGTCGGGGCCCACCGTAGGGGGTCCGCCGTCGGGGCTCGTCGCGAGGGGCAGTCATCGGGGCGTGCGGGCCCACCGTCGGCCATCTGTCACCGGCAAGCCAAGGAAAAAGAGGAAGAGAGAGAGAGAGAGGAAGAGGGAGAGAAGAGGGGGCCGGCCAAGGGAAGAGGAGGGGAGGGACGGCCACCGGCAGCCCACTGGAGGACCAACTGGCGGGGGCGCACGGGCCCGTCGCCGGCCGTCTGTCGCCGACGAGCCAAGGAAAGAGAGAGAGAGAGAGGAAGAGGGAGAGAAGAGGGAGAGAGAGAGAGGAAGAGGGAGAAAAGAGGGGGCCAGCCAAGGGAAGGGGAGGGGCGGGGCGGTCGTCGGTGGCCCACCGACGGACCAATCGACGGGGGCGCGCGGGCCTGCCGCCGACTGTCTGTCGTCGGTGGGCCAAGGAAAAAGAGGGAGAGAGAGAGGAAGAGGGAGAGAAGAGGGGGCTGGCCAAGGGAAGGGGAGGGGCAGGGCGGCCGCCGGCGGACCAACCGGCGGGGGCGCGCAGGCCCGCCACCGGCCGTCTGTTGCCGATGGGCCAAGGAAAAAGAGAGAAAGAGGGAGAGAAGAGGGAAAGAGAGAGGAAGAGGGAGAGAAGAGGGGGCTGGCCAAGGGAAGGGGAGGGGCGGGGTGGGGCGACCGCCGGCGGCCCACCGACGGACCAACCGACGGGGGTGTGCGGGCCCACCGCCGACCGTCTGTCGCCAGTGGGCCAAGGAAAAAGAGGGAGAGAGAGAGAGGAAGAGGGAGAGAAGAGGGAGAGAGAGAGGAAGAGGAAAGAGAGAGGAGAGAGCTCACCGCCGTCGGGGGCTCATCGTCGTGCCGTCGGAGAGGAGAAAATATCGGAGAAATGCCTGAGAAGAGGGAGCAGAGGGAGAGAGGGGTTTTTTTTTGGATTTTATGCTTCAAAAATACCAAAAAAATGGTCTTTTCAAAAACACCATTCCCTTTGGCATTTTTTTTCAATTTTTTTTCTCTTTTTTTATGGTTTTTTAATTTTCTTTAGTTATTTTTATGTGATTTTTTAATAAATAAAATTAATTTAAAATGGAGATAGTAATTTGAAATGATAATTTTTTATTTGAATTAAAGTTAATTTTTTTAAAATTTATAATTATAATTTTTATTTTTTTACCATTTTTCCCCTTTTATTCACTTCTTTTATGGCATTTTTTTTATTTTTTGGAATTCAAATTAAAATTTTTATATTTTAAAATTTTAATTTTAATTTTCTCCCATTTTTACCCTTTTTGGCATTTTTTTAGGTATTTTTTTTCTTTGTTTGGAATATTGTTTAAAAAATTAAATTTAAATTAATTTAGTATTTTGAAATGATGTTTTTTATTTGAATTATAATTAGAATTTTTATTTTTTTAAATTTAAAATTATAATTTTTATTTTTGAATTAGAATTATAATTTCTATTTTTTCAATTCAATTCTTTTTCAATTTTTTTTTATGGTGATTTTTATTTTTTTACACCAATTTTTTTCTTTCTTTCAAATATTTTTTTAAAAAATAATTTGAAATGGAGAAAGTAATTTGAAATGATATTTTTTATTTGAATTAAAGTTAAAATTTTTATTTTTTTATAATTTTAGTTTATAATTTTTATTTTTTTCACATTTTTCCCCTTTTTTTCACTTTTTTTATGGCTTTTTTCTTTTATTTTTTTGAATTCAAATTAAAATTTTAATTTTTTTATAATTTAAAATTTTAATTTTAATTTTTTTTTATTTTTACCTTTTTTCTGTTTTTATAAAATTTTTTTAGGTATTTTTTTATTTGTTTGGAATATTTTTTAAATAAATTAATTTGAAATGGAGAAAGTAATTTGAAATGGTATTTTTTATTTTAATTAAAATTAAAAATTTTATTTCTTTTAAATTTAAAATTATAATTTTTATTTTTTTCTCATTTTTTTAAATTTTTGATATTTTTATGGCACTTTTTATTTTTTTAATTTTTTTTTTTTTGGACATCTTTTTTTTAAAATTAATTTGAAATGGGGAAAGTAATTTGAAATGATATTTTTTATTTGAATTGAAATTAAAATTTTTATTTTTTAAATTCAAAATTATAATTTTTATTTTTTATTTTTTATTTTTTAATTTTTTTAAGATTTTTTTAGATTTTTTTACAAAATTTAATTTTAAATTGAGAAAATAATTTAAAATTATTTTTTTGTTTAAATTAAAATTAGAATTTTTATTTTTTAAAATTCATTTAAAATTATAATTTTATTTTTTTCTCATTTTTCTTTCATTTTTTTTCTTCTTTTATATTTTTTTTTAAAAAAATTAATTTGATAAGGAGATTATAATTTGAAATGATGATTTTTATTTAAATTAAAATTAAAATTTTTATTTTCTTAAAATTTAGAATTATAATTTTTATTTCTTTTCAATTCTTTTTTTATGGTATTTTTAATTTTTTTTTACAACAATTTTTTTCAGATATTTTTTTGAAAAGATAATTTAAAATGGGGATACTAATTTGAAATGATAATTTTTATTTTTATCAAAATTATATTTTTTTATATAAATTTAAAATTTTTATTTTTTTCTATTTTTTTTTATTTTTTTTTGAAAAAAATTAAAATCGTCAAATAATATGGTATTTTTAAAAACGCCATTTAGAATGGCATTTTAAAAAACACCGTTTGATTTGGTGATTTTAATTTTTTTTTTTTTGGTATCGTCTATATGGAAAATGAGAAAAAAGGTGGGTGATATGGCGACGATAAAATACCATTCAAAATGACGTTTTATCTTTTTTACATCAATCTGATAAATAATTAAAAATTAGATTATTTTTATAAATAATTTTTTTAAAATTAATTAGGTAAAGCACTCTGTAGATGTCAGCTCAAAGGGTGCTGAACCAGAAAAATCCAGCACCCATGTTGAAAAGTTTGAAACACCCACATAGATAAGCTGAGAGGAAAAAGACAACCTGAAACACACTATTGCACAGAGGAAGACAACACCTACATGACTATAACCACTGAGATCTATGTGCCTACAACTATAGAAATAGGGGATATGAATATCGTCCTAGAGCATAGTGCTGCCTAAATAGTTGTCCCCATGACCAAGCTTGCAGCGAGAACAATGGTGCGATACTCCAATAAGCAATGAAGACGATAAGCCGCTGTAGTGCCAGATAGCCAGGATGCCCATGCATGGAAAAAGCCCAGGGCATTGATGTTTTGGAGGGAATTAAAAAATTCAAAATTTTCTCCACCAACCAATTTCCAACCTTGAATTTGTTCAATCTCATATTAGATAGGAGAAAACATGAGAAGAGGTTTATAATGAAAACCCTTGTTTTAGACTTTGTCACAAATTTAGAAGTTTCAGGACATACCACACAACCCTTGTTTTAGACTTGCATATATGGTGGGCTCACATTTTATTTTTCTCTATTTATTTTTTTTAATGAATATGACCATTTTTTTATTTATTCGGTGATTAATATGATTAATGTTAATTGCCCAACTAATATTTTTTGCCCGTTAGCTAATGAAATATTCCCATTTAATGTTGGATTAGCCCAAACAACTGGTTCTTAGGTCTATAAATTGGACCCTTGGTAGGGGTTGGAAAAAGCAAGAAAAACTTGCTCTTTCTTCTCATAATCTCTTCTATTCTCTCCTATCTTGATCTATTTTTTGTTTTTCATCACTTTTAATTATTGGGTTGAAGCTCTGTCATTCTCTCCATGGTTATGCCCATAGGGAGAGGTCTCCGATTGTATCTTAAGATAGAATTCTCGAGATTGATCCCACATAAGGGTTGGGAATCGTATTAGGACAGTGCGCAGTAGCCTCCGAACAAATTGTCTTTGCTTAATTTATGTGAGCTTTGAGTTGAATTTAATATTAATTTGATAATAGATTCTAGTTGTTAGCTTAATTGAATCACAATTAGCTGTCGTGGAAAACAAATTTATATTACGTTTTCCCAACGATCTAAAGTGAAATCCTTTTTGATTGCGATTAAAGTGTTAACAATATATAAAATTATGACATCATAGTTCAATAAGAATTGCATATATGTTATTTGTTTCATTTAATTCTTATACAATTAGGCTTGATAATTATAGTAATTATTTTGAAGTTTTCAGCATATTAGTCTACTTAAATTTATTTTCTTTGAAAAAAGAGGAAAACTTAATTTTCTATTTTATATCAATAGAACAAAACAATGGCCCTAAAATTAAATTTATTATTTCTATTTCAAAAAATAATTAAAAAATAAATTGAAAAAATTGAATAAAAGTTAACAAATAGATCTATAAGGTGGGCAATCACTAAAAGAATTTGATGAATTCTTTGTGTAGCTCTTATCTCTCTTAATCTTGTTCCTTGGTTTCTTCTTTTGATATCTTTTTATGGGTTCTGAAGATTTATCTAGTCTCAAACCTGATCGATTCAATGGGAAAGAATTTTTTAGGTGGCAAAAATAATTAGAAGCCTGGTTAATCTCTCTTGGTTTGATATCTGCTCTAGAAAAATTACTTCCTTTCAAATCATCTTCCTCTGAGACATGATTGATTTCTAAATCTTCTAAAGAAATTGACTATCATTATAGGTTTAGAATACTTAGTTACCTATCAGATAAATTATATGAAATATATAGAAAGTATAAAATCTCAGAAAAACTTTGGTAGGTTTTAGAAGAAACATATATCCGAGATAATGAGGGAGTTATGAGATTCACCATTTCAGACTTCAATAATTTTAAAATGATGGACAACATATCCATCAATGACTAGATTCATCAGTTCCAAAATTTAGTCTAAGAGATCCATAGAGGGGGATCTATTCTTGATGAAACTTATTAAGTATCATACTTAATAGATAGATATCCATCTCCTTGGTCTCAATTTGCCCGTGACCTTAGAAGATCCTAGTCTTCTCTCACTTTTAGGTCTATTCTTCAATCCATTTGGATAGAGGATCAATTTAGATTTAGAGAAATTCAAGAAAACCAGCTAAAGCAAGGTCGATCTTATTGAATTTCAAAATCCAAGTCCAAATCCTAAGGGTCAAAACTTTAGAGATCAAAACCCAAACTTCAAATCCAAAGGCAAAAATTTTTAAGAAAAGGGTAAACCTAAGCACCAAAACCAAAAAACTAAACTTAACAATCAAGTCCAAAGAGCTAAAGAACAAGATGGTGAGAGGGATCTACTTCATCTATGGTTGGGTCAATCATCTCGCACTTTAGTGTAAAAAAATAAGAAGATGGTCTATAAAAAGAAGAATATTATAAAAAACCAACGCCAACCTGGACCACAAGTTAATATGGTCGAAGAACCATCTTCCTTTAGGTTAGTTTTTTTAACTCCTTTTGTCAATTGAACATATTTAGATTCAGAATGAGGGTTAGATATTGGAGCCAACATCCATGTCTGTATTGATAGATCTTGATTTTTCTCATGTCAAGGATTAAGTGGAGGAAGTGTGACCATAGGTGATGGGACAACTATCAAGATACTAGAAAGAGGAACAGTTAACATGAAGTTTATTTCAGAAAAGATATTAACTCTTCAAAATGTGCAGCATATACCCACAATAAGAAAAAATTTGTTAAGTGATTCTCTACTTGTTCAGCTAGATTTTAAGATTATCTTAGAGTCTAATAAAATTATAATTTCTAGAGGAGATATATTTATTAGAAAAGGCTTTGTGTCTAAGAGACTATTCAAATTGAATATAAGTCATCCTCCCAAACCTAATGAAAATGTAGTTAATTCTTCTACATCTCTTGTGATAAATTCTGAATCTTGTAAAACATGGACATGAAAGATTAGAACATATTAATTTTAGATCAATCAAGAAAATATTTGATCATAATTGGATTCTAATATTCAACATTGAACATAATTCTAAGTGTGAAGTTTGTGTTCAATCTAAACAACCTAGAAAACCTTTTAAGCTTGTAGCTTTTACAAATACTCAAATTTTGGAACTTATTCATTGTGATGTTTGTGATTCCAATAAAGGACCAATTTGTAGAAGTAATCGTTATTTTGTAGTTTTTATTAATGACTTCTCTAAGTTTTGTTGTACCTATCTTTTGAAGATTAAAGATAAAGTCCTCAATAAGTTTAAAGTTTATAAAGTAGAAGCTGAAAATCAACTTAAAAAAAGATTAAAATCCTAAAGTCTGATCAAAGAGATGAATATATTTCAAATAAATTAACTCTATTCTACAAAGAATCTAGGATAATTTATGAAGATCCTATTCTCTATTCACCTAAATCAAATAGTATGACTGAACGAAAGAATTAAACCCTACTGCACATGATCATGCCATGATTATAAGTTCTGCTACATCTCAAAACTTATGGAGAGAGACTCTGATCGGCTTGCCTATTCTAAATAAAGTTCCTCCTAAAAATAGAGAGGATACACTCTATGAACTTTGGAAAGGACATCACCTAGGCAGAGTTACTTTCAAGCTTGGAGGTGCTTGACTAAAGTTGGAATTTTTGAGCCAAAAAGGATAAAGATAGGACCTAAAATTATTGATGCTGTTTTTGTTGGCTACTCTCTTGATAGTAATACCAATAAATTTCTTATTGTCAATTCTGAAATCCCGGCAATATCAAATAGTATCATCATTGAATCTAGAGATGCAATATTTTTAAAAATATCTTTTTTTTTAAGTCAAATTTTTAGATCAACTATTGATCATCCATCCTCTTTATATTTATCATCATCATTTGTTCCTATTTTAGTAGAATTAACTCTTGAACCCGAGCTTAGAAGAAGCAAGAGAGAGTTAGAGTTGAAAAGTACTTTGGTGAAGGCTTTTTTTCTTTCTTGATAGAAGATACTCTTATCTCTTACTAAGAAGCCATGAACTCTCTTGATGCTCCATTTTGAAAGGAGTCAATAACCATGAAATTGAATCCATTATTGAAAATAATACCTAAATTTTTATCGAGTTATCCTCTGAAAATAAATCTTTAGGATGCAAGTGGATCTTCGAAAAGAAGATGAGAACTGATGGCACAATAGAGAAATCTAAGGTGAGTCTTGTTGCTCAAGATTTTAAGTAAAAAGCCGATATTAATTTCTTTGATACCTATTCGTCTATGGTTAATATTACTAATATCCAAGTCCTACTTGTTTTAGTTTCCATCCATAAACTTATTATCATCAAATGGATGTTAAAACTATCTTCTTGCATGGATATCTTAAAGAAGAGTTCTGCATGCAATTGCTTAAGAGTTCTTCTATGTCAGGTTAGAAGTATAAAGTATGTAGGCTTATTTAATTTCTCTATAGGTTGAAGCAAGCTCCTAAGCAATGGTATAAAACTTTTGATCAGGTGATCCTTTCTTATGGATTTTGAATCAATGAATCAGATAATTATTTTTATCATAAATGAGTTGATGATCAATTTATTCCTCTTTTTCTCTATGTTAATGATATTTTAATTCTTACTAATGATCTTGATTTAATCAATGATATCAAAAATTTTCTATCACATCATTTTGATATAAAAGATTTAGGTGAAGTTGATCTAATTCTTAGTATGAAGATCATTCATACTTTTGATTCCATATATTTATCCTAATCTCATTATACTCAAATGGTTATTGATAAATTCAGATATTCTGATTATTCTTATGTGTCAACTCCTTATGATCCATCCATCCATCTCTTGAAAAATCCAAAAATCTTGGAATCAAGAGAGGTATGCTCAGATCATTGGTTCTTTAATATATCTGTCTAATCGAATCAGACCTGATATTGCTTATACCATTTTTGGAGTTAGTAGATATACTAGTAATCGTAGTATGTTTCATTGTAGATTGCTTTAAAGAGAGTATTTTGGTATCTTAAAAGTATTATTGATTATTCTCTATGCTTTATAGTTTATCTAGATGTACTTGAGGGATATAATGATTTTAATTGAATTTTTGACATACTAGATATCAAATCAACTTCTATGTTTTTTTCTTGATGGTAGTATTATTTCTTAGCAATCTTCTAAACAAACTATTTTAGCTAGAAGTACTATAGAAGTAGAACTTGTTGCCTTTAATTACTATATATTCTAAAACTGAATGGCTAAAAGAACTTTTATCAAAGATTCTTTTAATATCTTCTCCTATTTCTTCCATATCTATTTATTATGATTCAAGAGTAGCAAAAACTTATGAATACTAAAATAAACAAACATATTAAACTAAGATAAAAAGCTATAAAAAATTTAAATTATTTTTTTGAAACATGATGCAACTAATTTTAATCTTGCTGATTACCTTACAAAAGGCTTAAATAGTGCAAAGGTCTTGGAGTCATCGATGGAGATGAAACTTAGTCTATGAATGACTTTCAATAGTGGAAATCAAATCTCTATTATAGGAGATCCCTTGAAGAAGGTTCAATATAATAATAATAAGGTGATTGATTGGTCAGAGAGCACATATGGTTTATCTAATATAAGAATCATAGACTCTAATCTATCTCTATAATGATTAGTGCTCTTGTATAGTGGTTAAAAAGAGTTTATCTCTGAATGGGATCTAAGAGATATTTTTTGAGATGTGACACTATATACATCCCTAGAGGGTCTCACTTATTTGGGAGTATCCATATCTTGCCATGGCTAGAGACATAGACAATATTTAGAAACTCTCATGAAATAATCAAAATACTTATACATGATCATTAATATGTAAAACTGCATTATGAGCTTCTATATTGTGTACGTAATAGTAGAAATCTTAGTCACAGGAATATAGGTTAAGACCTAGCTCATTTACTTCCTTCAAATTGATACTATTAACACCAAGTGAAGTTAAGTCATGAAAGAACTTTATCTATTGCACAGTGTATATACCTAGTAGAAAATTATTTCACATTATTAAATTTTTAAATTTTAGTTGTTTCAAAAATTTTAAGTTTTGAGAGGGATTGTTGGTGTTTTGGAGAAAATTGAAAAACTCAAAATTCTCTCTACTAAATAATTCCCAACCTTGAATTTGTTTAGCCCCATATTGTATAGGAGAAAACTTGAAAAGGGATTTATAATGAAGACTCTTCTCTTAGGCTTTGTAAAAAAATTTTGAAGTTTTGGGCCACACCACACATGCATGCACGTGTGTTGTGCCGGGCCACGTTCCTTATTTACTCAGGGATTAATACGATTAACATCACTTAATGTTAATTACCCAATTAATGCTTTTTGCCTATTAATTTCTTTCTTGTTAGCCAATTAAATATTTCTATTTAATGTTGGGTTAGCCCAAATGGTTAGTTCTTGGGCCTATAAATTAGGTCCTTGGTAGGGGTTGGAAAGAGCAAGAAAAATCTTGCTCTCTCTTCTCCTAGTCTCTTTTATTCTCTCCTATCTTGATCTATTTCTTTATTTTTCATCATGTTTACTATTGGGTTGAAGCTTTGTCATTCTCTTCATGGTCGTGCCTGTAGGAGACATCTCTAGTTGTATCATAGGATGGAGTTCTAGAAATTGATCTTTGCATGAGGATTGGAAATCACCTTTAGATAGTATGCAGCACACCTCTGGACAAATTATCTTCACTGATTTTTTGTAAGTTTTTAATTGAATTTAATATTAATTTGATAATAAATTTCAGTTGTTAGTTTGATTGAATTGCAATTGGCTGTCATGAGAAACGAATTTATATTGCATATTCTCAGCACAAAGTATATATAGAATATCATGATAAGTACTAGGTATGTGGTTCTTTGAAGAATACCACAGGATGCTTGTTGAGTTGCATTCTTTAAAAGTATCATCCAGGTTAATCTCTGATGTTAAGAAAATCCTAGAGTTCACCCATTAGAAACCAAAATATATAGAAGTTTTTTGTAGTTTTAATCAACAAATCTATTTCAAGAATTTTATTTCTTTTTTATTTTTCTGATAAGATAGAGCTACTACAAAAAAACAGACTATTAGCGACGGCTAACTGCCATCGCTAATAGTCATTTTGCCATCGCTAATAGTATTAGTGATGGAACATCATTGCTAAAAATTCGATAGAAATAACTTCATCACTAATTACTATTATTAGCAACGGCAATTCTTCCATCGCTAATAATGGTAATTAGCAATAGTATTAGCGATAAAAAGCCATCGCTAATAATTTTATTTTTTTCTTAATTAAAATATAAAAAACTATTAATGACGGTAGTTACCATCACTACTATCATTGTTAATAATTTTTTATTTTTTTAATTAAAATTTTAAAAAAATATTAGCGACGGTATTACCGTCACTAATGCTGTCGCTAATAGTTTTTTTTAAAAAAATTATAATTAAATATTTTAAAATATATTTTAATCATAGTAATAAGCAATAATATTTTTTTAAAATTTATTATAAATAAAATAATAATTATTTAATATAATTATAAATAAAAAATTAATTATATTATATTAAAAATATAAATTTTATAATTTTATAAATTTATACTGCTTTATAAGTTTAAAAATTACATATATATCAAAAAAAATTATATAAGATCCTCCTTATCATCCTCCTCATCTTCCTCCTACTTCTGTACATCCTCTCTAGCAGTTGGTAGATAAGAGCCAGATGTCCTTGCATCCTGTAATGAAAAAAATAAAATATTATTAATGAATTTCGATATGAAAGTATATATATCGATACAGAGACATATATTTTGATATACTATTTTGATTCTCGAACAGATTATTCTTACATATTTTATTTAATGATACAGAGGTATAGACACCTCCAGTCCATCATTTGGATATTTAGATTGAATTGTCACTCCTTAGATCTTCTTTTTGAATTGAAGCCTAAATATATAAAGCTTCTAAATATAAAAAATTAAAATAAGTAAAAAAATTATTAATAGACTTACCTGCTATGATAGCTATGATAACAAGTCTAGCTGATGTGTAGATATGGATCCCGGAGAATCTCAACAATCATATCGCAGACGGCATCTCGGAAGCTCTGAGGTCGCTCGTTTCAAAGTCTTTGCATGACCTCCTCCATACGTGCGTTAGTCCACATCTGGATCATCAAGCCCTGAGAGAAGGATATCGATGAAAAGTACTAAACTACTGGAGGATCGAAGCTGTGGCCAAATCCTATGATCCAGCTTCTACTCACTCCTCCGGTGGCCCTGAGCCATCCCTCGAGTTTAAGGAGGGGCTGAGAGAATGGGTCCTCACCATGCCGCAATATGAGATATCCCGTGTAATCCGTCTATACAGTTTAAAAATTCATTAGTCCATATATATCAGTATATATAAAAATTTAATAAATATTATTTTAAGTTATTACCGCGATCTGTCGAGATCGAGGATCTAAGTAATCACCAGTCCTCTTAGACTGGTGTGTAGTCTCCCATATCTGCAGCTATCCTGGTGCATCACCCAATTGCCATATCTATAATAAATAAATAATTAAATTAAATTAATTAATATATATAATTAATTTAATATAAAATTAATTTAATTATAGAATTTTTATCAATCTATCGACCACAACATGTGTGCCAATGGAGCCACTAGTGTGCTTGATCAGATGCTGCTGGATGGATCGATTTTGTCGTGCCCTATACCATCTACCGGAGTACTTCTCAATACTCCACTAGTCACAGAGGGCTTCGTATATGTCCATCCGTATCCAGTGATCTATCTAAGATTTTCAGTCTAATGATGACTCAGAACTACAGTGCTCTATGACAGACTATTGTACAATCCATCTCGAAACCTCCACATGGCCACATCTTTAAAAGTTCGATGGCCAGCCTCCTCATCTTGAGGAGTCTTGAATCGATAGTACCCCTACAAGTAGAAGTAACTGTATATTAATAAATAGAATACAAATCTATCATAAATTTAAAAATTAAATATCTTTGACTTATCAGAAATATCTCCAAGACTGCATCATGAGCCCTCGATGGTCAATTGAGAACTCATTCACCGATCCCGACATCAATCATCGGATGATCTTGGTACCACACGAGGCATCTCAGACTCTATAAATATATTGCAAAATTAATTTTGAATAATAAATATTAGTCTTTAAAATGGCTAATGATAAGTGATATATTTTTATATTTATTAAAAATATTTTTGATAATTTATTGCACTAACATCTTCTTAAAAACCTAATTTCATGAATAAATTAGATTTTCTTGCAAAAATAAATAATTTTAAAAAAATATAAAATTAGAATATATTTATGAAAAATAGATATCAATTTAATTAAGCACTTTTAAGCACCAAAATAATAAAAAAAATTTTAAAAATTTAATACATATTTTTTTTATTTTTCAGGCAAAAATCAGAGTGAAAATCAAGTCAAAATATCTTAAAAATAATTTTTATAGCCTTCGGTGTATGGTGGATCGGCCGCTTGGTCCATCGAGTCAGGGCATGGTCCATCGAAAATATTTTACGATCCACAAAATCAGAGCACGATCCGATGGTCCACATTCATCCCGATCCAGATCAGACGGTTGATAGTATTTTTGAGTGTAATAAGGATTCTTGGGTACGATCTAATGGCCCAGATTCCATCTATCACGTGATCCAACAGCTGAGGACGCTCTTGACTTTGAATAGAAGATTAGAGGTGCAATCCAATGGCTGAAATCTCATCTGAAGCACGATTGGATGGTCAAAATCGCATCCGACTTTGATAAGGATTAAAACATGGATTTTTGGGCTGATCTGGGCAGTCCAAAGGTGATCTGACAGTCAAAAATTAATGTAAAAAGTATTATATAAATTTTAAGGGTTTTAGAACTTTTTTCCTACCAAAAAAATAAAAAATTTACTTATAAATAGGAAGTCCGGGAATAAATTTTGAGAGGAGAAAAAATCAGTGAAAAAGCAAGAAAAAATTAAAGAAATATTCATGATCAAATAATACGTCATTAAAAAAATGATGATATTTGTCAAGTATAGATCATTGTGTACCATATAAGTTGGTTGTCCTAATAATCAAAGAGTGTGGGGACACTGATATGGCATACAGATGAGATCTAAAAGTACATTGTCACTGAATAGTGACTCACCTGTGGAGCGCTCTGCTATTAAGGGTAGCTCACGAAGGATATAGGCATAAGTATCCCTCAGACCTGAGATCACCACGGTGACTTGCAAATAACTCATTGTACTTTGGTGGTAGACCATCTATATTTCTAATACAATGATGAAAGGCTACTGGGTATAGTCAAGTACTTGCGAAGTCTATGTGTGAGTCAAGATAGGATTGACCCCTCTAGATTACAGGAGATAATACTTCACTATATTTTAATTTCATAAAATCTTGATCAGGACAATCCATGTAATCTGTCATAGGATTAAAAAAATTAAAATACAATATGGATGACTTATCAAGGGTCGACAGTTTAACCCTAGGTTGTCTTAAGCATTCAGGATCAAAGAAATAAATTATGCGGTAACCATATGCCGAGATTCTTGAATGTTGCTTTGCAATTATTCGATCTATCCAGACGTCGAATATCATTGCTAGATGGTTACTTCGATTAATATAGAAAATGATTTCTATACTACTGGCTTAGTATTAGAACGTATGGAGTCACGCATAAAGTCAAGCAACATAGAAAAAAATTGACCTAATATCTATGTATTCAATTTGGAAGTACATGACTTGATTGAACAAATAGATTTACTTAATTGAGAATTAAATTAGAGGTCATACATGATTAAACATTGACTATGTCTAGTTAGCATTGGACATGAGGTGCAAGTTTAATTTCGGAGATAAATTTGATATGAACTATGATCCAAGAAATTTTTGAGAAATTGGATTCAAGTCCTAATTATTTTAGATTAGATCTGATTTAATTGGGCTTGATTGGATTAATAATCTAAGTTAGATTTGGATCTGAATCCTAATTAGATTAGGATTGTCAGCCTCCTCGAATCTGGCTCGAATCATATTCGAATTGAATTCAAATTGAGCCTAATTTGAACCAAATTGAATTAGATCCACAAAATCCTAAATCCTTGGGACTCTCTCTCATGTTTGGTCAACCAAGAAGGAAGTGGGGTGCTGATTTTCTTCACCCCATCTCTATTGTGTGTGCGTGAAAATAAGGGACGCACAAGTTGGTGTCATTCCTTGCTTGGGTTTCCTATTTTGATAAGGATATGAACCAATTCAAATTAGATATGAATTGGAGTCCTAAACCATGGGGCAACTAATCAGATAAGTGGGCATCATCTATAAGAAGGGAGGGCTGAAATCATCGGTAATTAATAAAATTTTTTGTGCCACAAAAAGAAAGAAAAACATCGATGAGGAAGAGTGTTTTGTGCGACAAAAAGAAAGGAGGGGCGTGCTTCATCTTGGTGCTGATTTCTTGGCATAAAGATCCCATCTAGGGAGTTCCTCAAGCATGAGATCAGATCTCCTTCCTCTCCTTACTTCCCTCTCAAGGATTGACGTGCAAGATCTTCATTCTTTTTTTCTACAATACCTAGCATGCATGTGAAATAGAGGATCTGTGCATCTAGATCTCATAAGGCAACTGGTTCAAAAAATCCCAGCATCTTGATCTCAATTCTACTGTGCAGTAAAAGTAAACATAATTGTCATGAAAATTTTAAAATAGAAATCTATTCAGATTCACCCTGGCAATCCAATCTGAATCAAATTTTTTTCTTCATAAATGGCCAAACTACCCTTTGTAGGACATAGGGTGAAGACCACTAATATACTTGACTTAGTACACACTGATGTGTGTAGCTCATTTGATGTGCAAGCTAGAATGGTTATCTTTACTTCATTACTTTTTATTGATGACTTTTCATGATATAAGTACATGTGTGAGACACAAATCTAAAGTTTTGAAAAGTTCAAAGAATTCAGATATGAGGTAAAAAAGCAAACAAGAAATCTCTTAAGATTTTTCGATGAGATCAAAGAGATGTATACCTTAGTGGAAGTTTCTAATCCATCTCAAGAAAAATGACATAGTTTTACATTGCACTCTTCCTGGTGCATCTCAATTCAATGGGGGTGTCAGAGAGGAAGAAATGGACCCTATTTGATATGGTCCAATCCATGATGAACATCACTAATCTTTTTTTATTTCTTTAGGAATAAGCTTTACTATTGAATAGTTTCCTCTAAGTCTATTCCTATCACACTATATGAAATGTGGCATGATGAAAATATCCGATCCATGTCAAGCAACAATATACAGACAAGTTAGAGGTTAGATCTATGAGAGTTCATTTCTAAGGTATCCTAAAGAGTTTAGGGGATGCTACTTTTACTTTTCAAAAGATCACAATGTGATTGTGACCCAACATGCTATATTTTTAAAGAAATAGTTTATCCAAAATAGAAATAGTGAGAGAAAAATTGAGCTCAAAGAAAAAATTTCGAAAGAGCAATGAGTCATAGAACCTATAGACCTATTCATAATTAAGCTAGTACATGTAGTACCTCCTTCACCTCATAGGTCGAGAAGTATCTCTCATCCTACTGAAAGATACTTAAGTATTCTAACAGAGAAAGTAGAAGAAATATTCCTCATGGGAGACAGAAAATATGGAGATGATCTCAAAACTACTACGAATTAATGTTAGACATCAATTTTGAGAAGTGATTGAATACAATAAAGTCAAAAATTGACTCGATGCACTCTAGTCAAGTCTGATCCTTAGTGGATCCACCAGTAGATATAGTACCTATTGGATTCAAATGGATCTACAAAAGAAAGAGATGTAAAGGTAGAGACTTTTAAAGCAAGCATCTTAGAATTGAAATACTGGATGTGATCAAATGGTTGGATCTCATTAAGAATAAGAAGGAAATATGTGTTTATAAGAAGGTCAGTAGGAGTATTGTTACATTCCTTATATTCTACATGGATTTCATCCTTCTGATTAAAAATTTTGTTTCCATACTGATTTTGGTTAGAATATAGTTGTCTAAAGAAATTCTCCATAAGAGACCTTTGGGAAACATCCTATATAAGTCTATGAGGTAAATATAGGTCTATGAGATAGATCTAATAGAATGCTAGTTTCATAGAATATGTATATAGATGAGGTGCTGAAGGAGTTTAGCACGAAAAATCTTAAAAAAAATTTTCTATCCCTTGGGCATGGGATTAATCTCTCTGAGAAAATGTGCAAGACACATCTTTGGAGATATAGTACATGAGCAAGATCTCTTATGCTTTAGTTAGTGAGAACCTCATGTATGCTATACTATGTATATGATCAGGTATATCTTTGCTGTAAATATCATGAGTAAATATCAGCTAAATCCAAACTGAGAATACTGGATAGCTGTGAAAATATTTTTAAGTACTTAAGAAGTACTTAGGATATGTTTATGATCTTTGAAGAGAATCAAAGTTAAGGGTAAAAGGATACATTGAATTAGACTTTATGTCTAATATTGATGGTAGAGAATCTACATCAAGAAAGATGTTTCCTTATGCAATGTAGATTTGATAAATTGGAAGAGTTCTAAACAACTGATTGTTGCAGATTTATGGAAGTTGTGCATGTCGCTACTTATAAGGTAACTAGGGAAGCCTTCTAGTTAAAAGAAATTATTGTTAAACTGGGTGTAATGTCATCAGATGGCACAATACTATACTGCGACAACATAGGTGCTATTGCTTTAGCTAAGGAGCCTAGGTCTCACCAAAATTTCTAGCATATAAGAGTGATAATTATTTGCAACTATTTTCAGAAGTAAGACTTTGAGAATCAAAGTAGATCCCATGAAAATGTGGCAGACTCACAGACTAAACTATCTTACTAGCAGAGGACCAAAGCACATCTTAAGAAGATGAGGGCTTAGGTCTATGGTAGATTGGCTTTAGTGCAAGTGAAAGATTGTTAGATATATACCCTAGAAGTCAATCAGACTGATACATTAATTCTTTTTAGAATATAATTTCATACTTGACCTAATTATTTAGAATCGTTAATTTTCATTCATGTAGTGTATATATCCATGAATCATCCAAAAAATTAATAAGTTAATGACAAATATTCTTAAGAGTTAAAATTTTGATATATATGTCATTAGTAGTTAATTCCTAAATTACTTCCGATCGATGGATCATCATGGAGACGGTGCTTAATCTGATTAGATTGGTGCATAGATCGCTTTTCTTAGAATAAATGAGTCTCGAGTCTATACTGTAGGGATACTAGAGTGAGAGTGTGGATATTTGTTAGATAACAAAGATATCGAGCATGACTAACATGAGAAGTCACTTGGATATCTACTCACTCATCAGTGACTTTCTCGATGCTGTAGTAGTGTGAGTGATTCTTTGATCTGCAGTATCTCAACTGTTTATAATGAGATTGCTGTAGTTTGACTATACATAACTCAATCTCTTAGCCATATGAAGTCTTGAGGTGTATGTTGACTGCAATAAATTTTTTGTAGGAATAAGATGTGCATCTAAATAGAATCTATCAACTTTAGTAGAAAAGGAGAAGTCCTATATGATTTATGAAACTGAGTTCAGAAGATCTTGATCAAGATAGAGTGAATGATGGAAAAGTAATTTCATAAGTTTCACATAAGAACTCAAATTGAATAAATCTTACATATGACAGATGATGGGATTTGATGAATTTTTTATAACCTTTATTTTATCAGAACTCATGATAGAAGAACTGAATCACACAGTAACTACACTTAAAGGTTCATTCCTTCCATTCTATTGGGTTACCACTATATGCTGCTAAGCATTACTGGTAGATTGTAGGATCAACAAAAATTATTTTAATGATCAATAATTATTAGTTGGTGAGTTAGAATTATTTCAATCTATTGAAAAGAGTTTCAATGATATTTTGATAGAGATCAAATATATCTCACTACCAAACAGAATAGAACCTACAGGATCACACATAAAAGAGATTCTGACTAATCGGATTGTTAAATTATGATTTTGAATCATAAAAAGATTTAATTATCAATATGATTGATGATTGGACTAATATGTAAAAGTTATATGGAGGACTTGCCAATAGTTAATAAGTTATAGGAAGACTTAATTACAATTGTTGCTAGATTATTTGATTTGATCAAATAATGAGATTGAGTCCTAGTCAAATTAAATCGGATTTAATTTGATTAGACTTGGTTTAAGTTTGAGTCAGATTAAGTTTCATTAGTCTAAAAAGTTTAGACTCAATTAAGTGTTTGACTTTAAAGAAAATCCAAACCACTTTTACTATATCTTTAAAAAGGTGATTAAGGAGCAGAAGGACTCTCCTTTTTTAATTAGTGCCTCATATGGGACTGCCTCATATATTTTAGCCTAGAGAAAGGAGGTGCACAATGAAGGGGCAGCACCTTATCTTGTAGAGTCTAAGCCCTTTTGGACTCTATCTAAAAACCCTAACTAACCCTAGTTGTTATGGTTTAAAAGGAGATAAGAAAAGGGGTGCCTCATATGAGATAAGAAGAGGCATAAGAAATAAAAGGAAGAGAGAGGGCATGCATGAGGATGTGATAGTGCACAAAAGAGAGAAAAAGAGGAGGGGACGCTCCATGTGATAGATGCCTCACCCTTCCTCTCCCTTTCTCTCTTCCTACGTCCATGAGATGGATGTGAGACTTCTCTCCCTCTCTTTATTCCATATGTCCAAGAGTTAGACATGCTTTCTCTCATGGTCCAGGAGTTGGACATGAGTTCTTCATCTCCTTCTCCTTTAGATTCAATTCAAGAGTTGGACGAAAAAGAAAGGAAAAATATTTGATCTCTTGTTCTTTTCTTTAGATCTTCTTCTTTCTCTTCAGAAGAAAAAAAAAAAAAAATCAGATTAGATCTGATTTCTTGATCCTCCTATAGATCTCTTTAATTCTCTCGAGAAGAAAATCAAAAGAGAAAAGATGCGATAATCCAAGGAGCGATCTCTATAAGGGAGCTAGCACCCCAGTGAGATCAGAATTTTCTGATCAGATCAATCTCGTGTGGATACCTATAGAGATCGGACACTTGTATGGCTTCAAAGAATCTTGAAAACATCCATCACTTGTGACTTCAATGGATCTTGAAAATATCCACAAATTATCAGATCACAGTGAAGATCTACCCGCATAAAGGTAAAAATCTAATTTTTATGTCTACATAGATCTTAATCTTGTATATATGATGATGTCTGGCTTTATATTGAGATTGTTGAGAATTGTGTTCCAAAGTCAATCATTAGTCTGTTGACGATTGTACTCATATTTATAAATTATATATAAATTTTTATTAATAAAAACTATTTGGCTTTTTCATCATATTTTGTCCATCTTATTTGAACTTCTATGTTGTGATGAAGTTCTTAAGACTATATTTAATCGACAAAGAAGGATTTATCATTTAGTCCTTAAAATATATTCGCGACCAAATGATATGCTATTAATAGAATGATAATAATATCAAGTATAAGACGTTATGTGCCATATAATTTGGTTATCCTCTTAACTAAGAAGTGTGGAGATACTAATATGATATATAGATGGAATGTAGGAGTACATTCATATCGAATATGACCAATTATCGAGTACTCTACTATCAAGAGTAGCTCATGAATGGTATAGATATAAATATTCCTCTGATCTGAGATCACCACAGTGACTTATAAGCAACTCACTATACTTTGATACCAGACCATCTGAATTTCTAATTCAATGATGAAAGATTTTTGGGTGCAGTCAAGTACTTATCAAGTCGGTGCATGAGTCAAGATGGGATTGACCTCTCTGAATAAGTAGGAGCTAATGCATAAGTGTATTTCAACTTAGTAAAATCTTAGTTAGGATAATCCATGTGATAGATTTGAAAGGTTAAAATACAATGTGGTTGACTATTTTAGGGTTGACAGTTAAATCTTAGGTCACCTTGAGCATTAGGATCAAAAGGATGAATTATACAGTAACCATATATCAGTAGGTTCTAGAATGTTACTTTGCAATCTTTTGACCTATCTAGATATTGGGTCCTATTGCTAGATGGTTACATCGATTAGTTTTAAAATTTATTTCGATACTATCAGCTTAGGTTCGAACCTATGGGGTCACACATATTAGAAGATTCGGTCTGATCTAATGGCTGAAGAGTTTCACTGGATTGAGACTCTAGTGAAAAGTCCCACTTGATTGGGACTTTAGAGGAGAGTCCCACTGGACTAGAACTCTATTATTAATGAAGAATTTATTAGCAATTAGATTGCTAATTGACTCAATTTGATTGAGCAAAGAGATTCGGATCAAGTCTAATTGAATTGGATTCAGTTTGACCTAGATAGGGTTTGATTTGATCAAGCCTAATTGCAAGAAAAATTTATTCCTGATTTGATCAGGATTTGGATTCAGTTAATTCCTAATTGGGTTAGAAATTTATGGAGGTGATTGTATTTCTAATTAGATTAGATTTTCTCCTCTCATTGGGTTCAAATCAGATCTAATTTGATTTAGAATCAAATTGGAAACGAAGAGTCCCAGCCAATAGGGACTCTCTCCCTTGTGCAAGTCCTAGGTCCCACGCCATTTATTTTAACAAAAAAATGGGCTTTGTGTGAGATTTTTGGGCATGAGAAGACAGGGCACAGAGAGGGTGGGCAAAAATTATGATGAGTCATGATCCTTATCTCCTTCCTAATTTGAATACGATCCGAATCAAAGATAAAGAGATAAGATGGAAAGAGATCGATTTTGTTTGGTAAGTTGTCTGGTGCCAAAATATTTTATCTCTATTTTGTTTGAGGTGTTTGTTAGTGTAAGAAAGATCTGATTTCTTTCTCACACCATCACACATTTTTGGAAAAAATGGGATGCCCCATATGGTGTTGGCGTGGAGATTTATGGTGTCTCCTCTAAATCCTAAACCCTAACTCCCATCTATAAAAAGGGGGTCCAATAGTTGGACGCCCCATTTGAGCAACAGTTGAAATTTATTTTTTCTCCATAGCTATCTCCTCTCTTCTCTTCCTCCATTAATTCTTCTCTTTCTCTAGAGGATCTAAGAGATCAAAAGAAGAAGATCAACCTTCAAAGATCCTTACGAGCTAGCACTCCCGAGAAGCCTGATCAGCATCCATTCTTCGTGTGGATGATCTGTAAAGGTCGGACTCCTTTGTGCGGCTATGAGCAACCTGAAGAAACTCCTTTCCATGCGATACACTAGTGGAGATCAGTAACCCATGCTTCAGTAATGAGTTCTGAACTCATTAGATCAGGTTTGATTAGATCCAAGGGTTAGATCTAGTCTACAACATCGATATGATCGATGCAGATTTTTAATTTTCAGATCTTAATCTCATATTTAATCATATCATAGATCTTGGCATGGTAGTTAAGATTAAATTTTGTGCATGTAATATAGATTAATTTATTTAATCTATCAAGATCTGCTATAAAAATTTTAAAATTGTATGCATAGAACTGCCAATATTTTCCTCAATTGGTATCAGAGCCATTGTTCGATATGATATGATTTCTTATATACTTAGATCTGATTTTATATTATTTAGATTAGATCTAAATAAGTTTTATTTTTAGATCTAATTTTTAATCAGTCCTGTACATGTTAGATTGGATGATCTGAGTACTAAAGTACTTAGATTAGATAATCACCAAGCCGTCCGATCATAGGAGTAAGTAGGGTTACATGACCCTCTCCTCCCATTCAATGAGGTGCTCTTATGACGTGTAAGGGTGCTATTGTGAGGTCCCATGAAGAAGAAAGCAAAAAAGAGAACTTATTTTTCTATAAAATCTTAGATCTTGAAATCCTAAAATTTGTTGTATGTGATACAAGTTGTAAAAAAAATAGTAACATCTAATCTTGATAATTAAAATTATTTTAATTTAAAATCATAAAAAATTTAGATGTGATCTAAAAAATTTTATGATTTAATATAAAAATATTTATATAAAAAATAGTTTCAAAACTTAACCTAAACCTATGTTGATGCTGAAACTTAATTAAGAATTAAGTATAAAATATATTAGATCTAGAATTATGATTTAAGATCTAATGACATTGCATAAAACATGGAGGCATGGGTTAGCTCAAATCAGATTTTTTTAATTGGATTAGACCTAAGGTTAGAATCAAAGAGTTAATGGACCATGTAGAGAAATTGATTAAATCTAACCAAATATTGAATTAGATTAAATCAGGATTTCTTTAGAATCAATACAATAGTTGTAGATGGTCAAGTCTATGTCTTTGATTAGATCAAATGGACCTTGATTGTGGCTCAGTGGTTGAACTCAAATTATTAGGCTGGTCAAATCAAAACTAATTAATCAATTGGTATCTAAGGTAAGTTTGGCATTTTGATCAATAGTTTTTAATTGAGGGTGGCTTATCTGATCATTTTGATGGTGTCTAAGACAAGCTTAACATACTCTTCCACCAATCTTACTTATCTGATCAATTTGGTGGATTATATTTTGATTAGATCACTAAGTGATTCGAGTTGACCCATGCCACTAAGGTTGATCAATATGACTGATCTAGGTGCCATCTCAACCAGCATGACACTAATCCAATTCAATGACTTGATGAAGTCAGTGGAAAGATTGTGATTTATTGATTGATATCTTCACTTCTTTTAATTCATAAATTAAATTTTTTTAAAATTATTAGGTCTCTAAAATGAGATAGTTATGGTGATAACTAAATCATAGCCTCCCATTAAGTTTGGTGATAATAGATCCATTAGTATGATGATCATTGGAGGCCCAAAAGCCTGATGCTCATCTACTATTGAAATTATCATTCATAATATGATGACTCAGTCGAGTTTTCTAGCAAGTGATCGGATTAGCCAGCCAAAATTGGGCCTAATCATTTAATAATTAGATTCCTAAGTATGATCACGTTAGTGGTTGGACCTAACCAGGGCTTGCAGAGAAGATCAAAGTCAACTAAAAAGTTATCTGGGACTAAATCAATTACTAAAAATTATTTAATAAAATAATTGATTGAAGAACCTATCCATGGATGCACATAGGTGAGCCGGCCAAAGTCGGGCTTGTGTGCAGTCTTTGTGGATTCTAGTATCCGCTAAAGAATTAAGATAATTCCTCGAATTGGAGGTAGAGGCTACCAATTCGTATAAAATAGTGGAAGAACCTTTAGACTAAAATCTATATCTTTAGGCTTAATTAATTCATATACTAATTAGGTTTTGTTTTTCTTTGTGCAGTTATGGCCTCAAACTTATCGTTTCGATCACTGTTGGATAGTGAGAAATTGATGGGATCCAACTTCAATAACTAGTATCGAAAGTTAAAAATAGTCCTGAAGTACGAGCGGATCTTGTACGTCCTTACAGATCCGACACCTGAGGAGCCTGCTCTTAATGCTCGTGGTGCGATTCGAGACACTTACTTGAAGTGGCTCAACGAATGCACCACTGTGCGTGCATAATGCGGGCTGCCATGAACGACGAGTTCAATCAAAAATTTGAAGAAGCTCAGTCAGAAGATATGCTCAAGATGTTGAATGAGTCTTTTGGTACTCCAGACGATATTGAGCGGCATAAGAACAGTTTATCATTTTCAATGCTCGCATAAGGGAGGGAGCATTGGTCACCGATCATATATTGTACATGATCGAACAGATCGAGCATCTGAGCAAGCTTGACTTTTTCTTGCATGAATAGCTAGGGAAGGATGCGATCTTGAACTCCCTACCCAAATCCTATCTACCATTTCTCAGTTATTTCCAAATAATGAAGCTTGTAGTTAACTACCACGGTCTGTTGGGGTTACTACAGACTTTTGAGAAGGATCACCAGCTCTATAAGGAGATGGTGAATGTAGTGAGAGGATCTTTTTTGGGTGGGCATCATTCTTTTAAGAAAGAAAAAAAAAGAATAAAAAGGTATAAAGTGTTAGGAGTCAGACCCAGAAGTCCAAGTTCAAAGCCAACCAAAGTCAGATAGAGTGCTTCTATTGTAAGAAGCAGGATCATTGGAAAAAGAACTGTCCTTAGTACATAGCTTTCCTTAATCCGAACAAGTCGAAAAAGAAGAAGCAATCGGTTGCTGGACAAGATAATTATATGATAACATCTTGTAACTTCTCAATTTTTGATACAATGACCTGGGTATTGGATACTGGTAGTCTTATTAACATTTGTAATTCGTTACAAGGACTTTAAGTCAATAGGAGATTTGAAGATGATGAGAGATTTCTGATGTTGGAGATGGAAGTTCAGTTTCAGTTCTAGCTTTAGGAATTATCAAGCTTGTATTCGATTCACATTCTATTGTTCTTAGTGATTGTAATTTTTGTCCAAGTTTCTTATTGAATGTCATTTCTGTAGGCCTTTTGGCCAAAGCAAATTATGAAATTTTAATAAAAAAAAATTTTGTGATATCATTTTGAATGGTGTTACTATAATACATGGATAGTTGAACAATGATATTTATATTATATCACGGCCTAATGTAATGTACATGTCTAATAAACACCCTCAAATAGTTGATGCACGGATGCCTACCTTTGGCATTGTAGGCTAGGTCATATTAACAAGAACAGAATGAATAGGTTAGCTCAAGAAAAAATTCTTGATGATAATGATTATGAATTATTGCCTACTTGTGAGTCTTGTTTACTTGAAAGAATGATCAAGTCATCTTTTACTGAAAAAGATGAACGAACCAATGATGTTCTGGGTCTTGTACATACTAATGTATGTGGACCCATGAGCACTAGTGCCAGAAGAGGGTATCAGTATTTTATTACATTCACAAACAACCTATCTAGGTATGGATACATCTACTTGATGAAATATAAATCTGAATCATTTAAAATGTTCAAACGATTTCGTAATGAGATAGAGAAAAAAATTAGAAAGAATATTAAAACTCTTCAATCAGATCGAAGAGGTGAATACTTTTCTGATGAATTTTTGATATATCTTGAGGAGAATGAGATTCTCTCTCAATAGACACCTTCTGGAATGTCATAATACAATGGTGTGTCAGAAAGGAGAAATCGAATCTTGTTGGACATGATTCGATCCATGATGGATTTTTTTAGTCTACTGATCTCTTTTTAGGGATATGCACTCGAATCGACTTGTTATATGCTTAATAAGATTTCTAGTAAATCTGTGAATAAAACACCACATGAGATATGGATGGAACGTAAGTCAGTGCTCTCTCACCTTAGGGTTTGGAGGTGTCCGACTTATGTCCAACATTTGAAAATGGACAAACTCAGAGCTAGATCTGACAAATATATTTTTATAGGATATCCCAAAGAAACTAAGGGTATTATTTCTATCTTACTGAAGAACAAAAAGTGTTTGTCAGCCTTAGGACAGTCTTTTTGGAAAAAAAAAATTTTTATGGAAGGAATTAATGCCTCTAAGGTTGAACTTGAGAAAGTTTAATAGGTAGAACCGACATAATCTAATGAACCCACAAAATCAGATTTGATGATATCAAATCCAAAATCTATTGTAAAGGCACCATTAAGGAGATCTAATAGAATATCGCATCAACCAGACAAATACTATGGTTTCTTGATCTGGGATGGAGATCCTATTGAACTCGATAAGAATAATGAGGATCTAATCATCTATATAGATGTAATGCAAAGGTTCGACTCTGATAAATGGTTTGAAGCCATAAAGTCTAAAATAGAGTCTATGAAGGTCAATAATATCTAGACATTAGTTGACCTACCTAAAGAGGTTAAACCCATAAGGTGTAAATGGGTCTTCTAAAGAAAGAGGGACGCAGATGAAAAGATGAAAATCTATAAAGCTCATTTGGCTATCAAGAATTATCGTCAGTATTATGATATTGACTATGATGAGATATTTTCTCCTGTAGCAATGCTCAAATCCATTTGGATTATACTTGCGATAGCAACACATATGGATTATGAAATCTAACAGATGGATGTAAAAACAGCTTTTTTAAATGGAGAGCTGAAAGAAGAGGTATATATGATACAGCCTGAAGATTTTACATCCACAGATGAGTCCAAAGTGTGCAAGCTTCAGAGATCCATCTATGGATTAAAGCAGACATCTAGAAGTTGAAATATATATTTTGATAAGATTATCAGAACGTATGGCTTCATTAAGAATGGAGAAGAACTCTGTATTTACAAATGGATAAATAACTTTATGGTTGTATTTTTTATTCTGTATGTGGATGATATTCTTTTAATTGAAAATGATATCCCTACATTGCAAGGAATAAAAGTTTGGTTATCATCTTAGTTCTCTATGAAGGATCTGGGAGAAGCATCCTACATCCTTGGGATGAAAATCTATAAAGATAGATCATAAAAAATGCTTTGATTGTCCCAATCCACGTATATTAACATCATGCTGAAATGGTTCAGCATGAAAAATTTTAAGAAAGGCTCTCTTGATAGGCCATAGAATTTCTCTCTCGAAGAAGAATTATCCGACAACTCCTCAAGAGAGAGAGCGTATGAGTAGAATTTTATATGCTTCGACAGTGGATTCTATAATATACGTCATGACATGTACAAGATCAGACATGGTATACTCACTAGGAGTAGGGAGTAGATACCAGTCTGATCTAGGAGAGAATCACTGAAAGATCGTAAAGATCATCCTTAAGTATTTGAGAAATACTAAGACTCAGTGGCTTGTTTAGGGTGAAACTAACTTAAAACTAGTGGGATTTGTCGACTCCAGCTTTCAATCAGATCATGATGATAGCAAGAGTGTATTGGGATATATTTTTATCCTAAATGATGGAGTAATCTACTGAAAAAATTTCAAGCAACACACCGTGGCTGACTCTGTTTGTGAGGCAGAGTATATCGCGGCATCCAACACTGCAAAGAAAGCTATATGGCTATGAAAGTTCATCGATGAGCTTGAAGTGGCACCCTCTGTTGATGGTCCTATCCTGTTATACTACGACAACACTGAAGCCATTGCTCAAGCCAAAGAGTCGAAGTCCCATCAATGCACCAAGCATATTCTGTACCGCTACCATCCTATCCGAAAGATCGTGGATCGAGGTGACGTCGATCTTTAGCAGATCGATAGAAAGGAGAATCTAGCCGACTCATTTACTAAAGCTCTCAGAATCAAAGAGTTCAATGATCACAAGTCGAAGATGGGTATACGATACTATACCGATTAGCTTTAGTTTAAGTGAGAGTTGTTGAAAATTATATCCCAAAGTTAATCGTCAGTCTGTTGACGATTGTGCTCATATTTATAAATTATATATAAATTTTTATTAATAAAAATTATTTAACTTTTTTGTCACATTTTGTCCATCTTATTTGAACTCCTATGTTGTGATGAAGTCCTTAAGACTATATTTAATCGACAAAGAAAGATTTATCGTTTAATCCTTAAAATATATTCACGACCAAATGATATGATGTTAATAGGATGATAACAACATCAAGTATAAGTTATTATATACCATATAGGTTGATTATTCTCTTAACTAAGGAGTGTGGAGATACTAATATAATATACAGATGGAATATAGGAGTACATTCGCATCGAACGTGATCAATTGTCGAGTACTCTCCTGTCAAGAATAGCTTACGAAGAGTATGGATGTAAGTATCTCTTCAATCTGAGATCACCACGATGACTTGTAAACAACTCACTGTACTTTGACGCTGGATCATCTAAATTTTTAATTCAGTAATGAAAGATTTTTGGGTGCAGTCAAGTACTTATTAAGTCAGTGCGTGAGTCAAGATGAGGTTGATCTCTCTGAATAAGTAGGAGCTAATGTATCAGTATATTTTAATTAAGTAAAATCTTGATCAAGATAATCCATGTGATAGATTTAAAAGGTTGAAGTATAATATGGTTAACTATTTTAGGATTGATAGTTAAATCCTAGGTCACCTTGAGCACTAGGATCAAAAAGATGAATTATACAGTAACTATACGTCTGTAGGTTCTAGAATATTGCTTTGCAATCTTTCGATCTATCCGGATGTCAGGTCCCATTGCTAGATGGTTACATCAATTAGTATAAAAATTTATTTCTATGCTATTGGCTTAAATTCGAACCTGTGGGACCATATACATTAGAAGATTTGGTCTAATCTGATGGCTGAAGAATCCCATTAGATTGGGACTCTGGTGAAGAGTTCAACTGGATTGAGACTCTGAAGGAAAGTCTCACTGGACTGAGATTTTACTGTTAATGGAGGATTTATTAGCAATTAGATTGCTAATTGACTCAATTTGATTGAGCAAAGAGGTTCGGATCAAGTCTAATTGAATTGGATTCAGTTTGACTTAGATAGGATTTGATTTGATCAAGCCTAATTGCAAGAAAAATTTATTTCTGATTTGATCAGGACTTGGGTTCAATTAATTCCTAATTGGATTAGAAATTTATTGAGATGATTGTGTTCCTAATTAGATTAAGTTTTCTTCTCTCATTGGATTCAAACTAGATCTGATTTGATTTAGAATCAAATTGAAAATGAAGAATCCCAGCCAACTGGGACTCTCTCCCTTGCGCAAGCCCTAGGTCCCACGTCATTTATTGGGACTCTCTCCCTTGCGCAAGCCCTAGGTCCCACGTCATTTATTTTAACGCAAAAATGGGTTTTGCATGAGATTTTTGGGCATGAGAAGAGAGGGCACAGAGAGGGTGAATGGCAATATATGATGAGTCATGATCCTTATCTCCTTCCTGATTTGAATACGATCCGAATCAAAGATAAGGAGATAAGATGGAAAGAGATCGATTTTGTTTGGTAAGTTGTGTGGTGCCAAAATATTTTTTTCCTATTTTCTTTAAGGTGTTTGTTGGCGTGAGAAAGATCTGATTTCTTTCTCACGCCATCACATATTTTTGAAAAAAATGGGATGCCCCATATGGTGTTGGCGTGGAGATTTATGGCACCTCCTCCTCCAAACCCTAAACCCTAACTCCCATCTATAAAAAGGGGGTCCAATAGTTGGATGCCGTATATGAGCAACAGTTAAAATTTGTTTCTTCTCCATAGCTATATCCTCTCTTCTCTTCCTCCATTAATTCTTCTCCATCTCTAGAGCATCTAAAAGATCAAAAGAATAAGAAGAAGATCAGCCTTCAAAGATCCTTGTGAGCTAGCACTCTCGAGGAGCCTGATCAGTATCCATTCTTCGTGTGGACGATCTGTAGAGGCTGGACTCCTTTGTATGGCTATGAGCAACCTAAAGGAACTCCTTTTCATGCGATACGCTAGTAGAGATCAGTAACCAATGTTTCAGTAATTAGTTCTGAACTCATTAGATCAGGTTTGATTAGATCTAAGGATTAGATCTATTGTACAGCATCGATATGATCGATGCAGATTTGTAATTTTCAAATCTTAATCTCATATTTAATCATATCATAGATCTTGGCACGGTAGTTTAGATTAGATCTTGTACATGTAATATAGGTTAAATTGTTTAATCTATTAAGATCCACTGCAAAAATTTTAAAATTGCCATAGAACTACCAATGTTTCCTTCAGAGATATGATCTCTATGCATACTTGATTGATTAGATTTAATTTATAATTTACTTTAACATCGTTCTGATATAAGGTTATTCTGACATAATATTGATACGTTATATTGCATGATTGTCCTAAAATGATATTGAAAAAGTTTTTGAATTTTTTCTTTCGCTATGTTTTTTTTTTTTTTGAAATCTCTGCATGCATGCTGGATCGTCATATGATGGCGTTTCCTACCGCCCTGTGAGAACTGTTATATTCTGACTTTCTGGGCTGCTTTCATATCAGAGTGGTGTGATTGTCAGTATGTACCAAAAAAACAGAGAGGATTTCCACCACGAGATCATCTGTTAGTCACCTGGCATCATGGCAAGGCATTGAATAATCCGGAGGGAGCATCGAGAACCTTTTTTTTGGGGGGTTCTGGTGGGTGGTTCCCTTCTCCAAACAAGGGAGAGAAACAAGAGAGGAAAGGTGGACGGCTGGGGATCAAGAAGGGCATCGTTTGTCAAGCAGTATGTGCTGCAAATTGGTTGGATTGACCCCAATCCGAGTAGACATAATTCAATCCATATTTCAAGCTGTGGATTGAATTGAGTTTAAGAACTAGACCAGATCTAAAATTTGGATCAGGTATGGTTTTTGTATTTTCCAACTTGACATGACCCAACTGATCTGTATATTATCTGATCTAATTTCATCTACTAAAATGAACCCAATCCAAAAGTCTAAATCATATAAACTTTCTTCTCTTTATTCTAAAAATCTTTCCCAATTCATTAAATGAACTCTTATTTAAATTTTAATATCTGACTCCTCTTGTTTCATCTTAACAAACCTTCTTTCATCTATTTTTACTTATTATATTTAAATATCCATATTTTGTTGTTTATTTTGGTCGATTATTATTTATAATGACCTCAAGTGGACCAATTTATCAAAATTGTGGTTTGTAAGCTTAAAAGTGATTTATTACTTGAACAAAGTTCAAACTTTGTGAATGGAATTCATATTATGTTTAATAATTGGCAATCTATCCAGATTGCTGGCAATTTAAAGTGGGCCTATTGGATTGCTACAGTTTGTATACTTTTTGGCTGGCAATCCAAATTACCTTGATAATCTATATTGCCTCTCATGAGGTAATCCAGATAGCCTTAGGAAGGTTTGACCATCCAAATTACCACTTCTTTGACAATATTATAATAAAAATTTAGATAAAATTATCTCTTAAAAAATCACACAAAATCTATTGTCCAACCCCACCCCTTCCCCCGGTGCCACCCACAACTCCTCAGCATGCGCTCCTCGCTCGCGGCTCCTTCGCCTCCTGTCCGCCCATGGCTCCTCCATCTCACCCCCCCCCCCCCCCCCCGCCCTACGACTCGTGGCTTCTCCGCTCTCGTCCCCCACCACCCCCCTATATCTCCACACTCATCCCCATCACCCTCACGGCTCCTCTTCGTGCACCTAGCCTCCCCCCAAATGACCCACAACTCCTCTGCCCCCCCACTCCCTGCCCATGGCTCCTCCTCTCTCATCTGCCACCATCCTCTCGTGGCTCCAAAGAGCTCATCCCCATCACCTTCGCACTCGTCCCCACTACCCACGGCTCCTCTATATGCGCCACCTCCTCCTCTCCGACCCGCGGCTCCTCCACCCTCGTCTCCCACCACCATCTATGGCTCCTCCACGCTCATCCCCACTTCCTCCATGACTTCTCCACGTGCACCTCCCCCCTCCCCCCCTTTTGTGCCCGTAGTTCCCCATGCCCTCCGGCCCACCGCTTCCCACTATACAGAAAGAAGAGCACCGGAACAAATTATTGGAGGTATTTTGAAAATTTAATTTCACATTACCGATAATCTGATTGTCATACCAAATATGTCAATCAAATTTTCAATAATTTTACTGTAATATTATCTGCATAAATCAAACATAGTAATCAACATTATTGATAATTTAATAATAGTAATCTATCTTAAAGGCAATCCATGTTACCTTCCAAGATTTCCTAGCGATGCACCAAGCGCAACCTCAAGTTTAAGTTGGCTCTTTATATTTTATTTAATTTTTAGTAATTTTATTGTTATAGTTGTTATATTT
Organism: Elaeis guineensis; assembly: GCF_000442705.2. Lineage (NCBI taxonomy): Eukaryota > Viridiplantae > Streptophyta > Magnoliopsida > Arecales > Arecaceae > Elaeis > Elaeis guineensis. The sequence continues at coordinate 53,743,504 of NC_026007.2, read as the reverse complement.
TGGCCATAAAAAAAAATAGCTAGATGTCTGCCTAGAACTGTAGACTCAACCTAAACCGAAGACCAAATATATCGAGTTAGACCCTGGTTATATTTCATCCCGATCCAACCTAAATGACCTACTGGATCTAGAATTTGTATGGACCCAACCCAATAAAGCTTGAGCAGTGCCGAGCATGCTCTGGCCCCACCCAACCTGTTCATGGTCCTAAGCAGTGCTGATCACTGATACAACAAGCTAATCTATGTTGGAGGATATTTTCCACACGATTGTTGGCTTCCAGCTTTCAAGGTTATGGATACCTATGACTTTCATGCAATGATATCTCTGTATCCTAGTTTGGATGATACGTCCCCTTGTCATATAAGAACGTGTAAGATAGTGTTTTGATTTTGAAAATTCTCAAACCCTTCATTCAGCCCGTTACTCAAATGGACGGAGATGGGAATCGAATAGAGGATGAACTAAGAACCTTTATTAATCTCCTTGAAAAAAAAAAAATTGTAATGGTTTTTGGTCCTTTTTGTTGCATAACAATGGATAAAAAATGATATCAGTCATGACAGGTTATTTAGCAATACAATGGTTGTTATTCTCGTTGGTAGTTATAGTTTCTTTTAATAATATATATTTTTTAAAATTCTAAGTTTTATAACTTTTTCCTTGCAAAATGTTTGCACCATCTAAAATTTATTTGTTAACAAGTACAAAGTGTGATGAAAGATGACACTATTACTTTTTCCGTTATTGCCTGCTATTTTCCACTACAATATCACTATAACTTATAACAGCTGTTAACAGCTTTTGTGTTTTTTTAACACTAAAAATTTGAAATCACATTTTTGGGGTCAATGATGGCCATCATAACTGCTATGATGGTCCATAAAGATTTTGAAAGGGTCCACTATAATGGAATATTGCTGTTAATCAAATCCTTGGTTTCCTCCAGAGAATAATTTTTTTTAAAATACAGTTCATGCAGTGATGCTTGAAAATTACTATTTCAAACCAGTCCAAAGAAATATTACTTCAAATATATCATCATTTTTTCTGAAATTTATGCACAAGGAGCAAGGGCGAAGTTGGTTATATAGATAAATAAGACCATACTGCATTGTTAACAAGATAAAAAGGTGAATGATTGGCACAGATCTTGTAGACCGCCAATTGAACAACTACAAAGTAAGCAAATAAAGCCATACAGGAGTATTTGCAAGTAGGTACAGAAATGCATGGAAACCTGTGTAATAGGCTACACAATGAAGGATAGCTCCACCCCCAAATAGCTATAACCTTCTAATTCTTATGGAGATGGGATCTTAATCTAGTACACCCACCAAATATTATCACCAGCTTAATTTGTTTGGTAAGATACCTAGCTAGACTTACTGCACCTACTAATGGTAAGAGTTCTCGCTCATTAGCTATTGAGCCGAATTATGTTTACAGGGACCAAAAAAGTAATTGCATTTATAATTGACCTGACTAGACATTTATGCTGGCCTCAATTGTTCATTCCTTTGTATGTTCTTATGATGCTTCCTCAGCTACACATGATTAACAAGGCCTCCCAAGAAAGCATTCAAATAGAGAAAGATCAAATCAATCTTTGCAGACTAATGCTGCCTTATGATTTAAGCAGAAATATTGAGCAGAATATCAATACAACCATCAAATATAGACTGATAGAAGAAAAATTATTATGCCAGCTGATCCTCTTACTCATGTTACCTTAATTTCATGGAAGCACTCTGAATAGGACCTCGACCAGCACAAATTTATTGAGAAGCTAAGATTCGATCATAGTCTGCAAAGAAAGATGTGCTCTCTTTTTGTACATAGCATTGCTGTTTTCTCACAAAAAAAAAAAAATCAAATCAGATATAAAATATAAGCTCTGTTCTTCACATCTACACTGTGTACTCAACATGACCTTACAAGATTCATACAGTGACGAGTAAAGAAAACTCTGAGAGATATCCTAAAGCTAGAGCTGCCACAGATCATTTTATGAGGTGTTAAGGCTTGAGAATCTGAACATGTATCCTTCTAATCTTAACCACTATGTACATAAGACTTCTAAATGAGCGAAACAGCTGCAAAGTGATGTCAGTGCCTATAGCTGTTCACTGTTTACTGCTTCACTTTAGCAGTAAATTTCAACATTCAACTTGAGGATATGTCATATGTGACAGTTGGAAAGAGTTTGAGTAAAGTTCTGCACAGGAGATGATTGCCTGAGCTCGTAAGCTGCTTGGAAACAGTCTGCTGCTTGATGCAGTGAACCTTCTGCTTTTGAGATGTAACCAAGATTCAACCAGGCATTATGATTTGTCGGTTCTAGACGGAGAGCATTCATTAAGAAGCTCCTTGCAAGTGACAGTGATTTCCCTCCAAACATCCTTAGAACAGCTGCTATAGAAACCATGCTTGGAACATAGTCTGGTTCAATCGAGAGTGCAACTGAAAAAGCTACCAAAGCGTCTACATGCAATGACTGAGCTTCCAGTAGCATGCCTGCAGGCACCCAACAATGTTCAAATAGACGATAAGAGCAAACAGCAGTAAGATAGTGGCAGAGATGATCTAACATTAACACAGAATTGTGATAAAAGTGAAAAAGCATCCCTATAGAATGTCATAGGAGGCTGACCAAAAGAGTTTTAACAAAGCATTTTATTAGCTAGCTAAGTAGGTTCTATCATGAAACATCACTAGCATTTTCAGACAGTCAAGTAAAGAATGAGGTTTACACAAATTATCCTTGTAGACCTGGACACTAACACAGGTATATACTATATCTAGTTTCAACAATTTTTATTTTTCTTGTTCTGGAAGGGAAGTCTGAGAAACGGGTACTTAAAGTTGTACTTAATCTGTAAGGCTCTATCTTCTGCAACCAAAGGGGCCTGTAATCTATCATGATAAATTACTGTTGAAAAAAAAAATCACCAATAATACTTTTATAAGTTCTTAATATTGGTGTCAGGTTTCCATAAAAAAAAAGGGTTTTCAGGCAACGCATGCATCAACTACTGAAAGAACTCCCTTGGAGAGGAGAAGAAATGAGTACACAACAAAAAGGCAAAACAAAAGCTAAAGAAGAAAAATTCAAACATTATGTCAAAGTACATGATGATGTTTCTTCAAGAGTGCCATCCCTACTATGCCCCAGATACACTTTTGAGCAAAGGTCTTCTGGACCAATACCGGGACTCATACTAGCCAGCAACCGATTCAAAATTGTACAAGTCCATGCCATGCCATTCCAGGACATATTGAAACACATAGAGGGTGGGAAAGAGGGAGGACATAGAGGAAGAGAGAGAGGGAGAGAGGGGCAAGGCTTACTAGTGATGATGTCATGTTGCCAATCCGACCTACTGAATCATTCTGACTTGGGCATCTGTTCAGTTCAGTACAGACCAACCTGCCTGGTTTGGGTCAGTTCAGTGATCACTGCAGTTTTGAGTCTATTTTTGGAGTTATTAAGAATGGGAATAAATTGAGAAACAGCCATGTCCACGGTATTTTGCCATTGCCACTATGCTCTGTGGTTTGAGTCTAATTTTCAGAATTTCTAAGGATGGAAATAGAGAGACAGCAACAATCACAACATTATTCCGATTTTGGTGACACAAATCCTTGCCTCAATCCCGCAATACTCAAAAAAGCTCCCTAAAGAAAAGTTCCATAAGGTAAGTTTGCACAAATTTTACAAGATTTTGAGTTTGCAGGATGGCATATTAAGATTTTTTTTTAAAATAAAGGTCAAAAAATGAAATTTTCCTTTAGATAAGTTGCAATTGTTAGTTTGACAGCCCATAAGCATATTGGTTAGTGATTTGCAGGAAATCCACAAAAGATTTTGAAAAGTTGATGTTGTTCCACAAGAATCCTCGGAATCCACAACAAAATAATAGATCTCTAGAAGAAGCTAACTTCACAACGGTAGAATGACTTTGCATTATTATTCTGAACTCTCAAGTAACATAAAATACAAATTATACCAGTGTCCGACTGGTTCTTTAACTAACTTGCTCCATCTTTCAATTTGGCACCCTTTTGAATCCTTTTTTTGATTCTTCAATGCTAAATAATGACAGAGTCTGACTATCAACAATCTCCATCAACAAATCCAGCTGATACAATAGCATAATTATTTGAGTCTCTAAAATAATCACAGAAAGCTCCCATTGAAGATGTGCTGCTGGACTGTCAGCTGTTCACCAGTAGTTGATATCTCCAAGTCCTATCACTTCCAATGTTGACAAAACATTTCTCATGGCTTCCCTGGATTCTATTTAGACTTCCCCACCCTTATTTTAAATGAGAATCTAAGTTGGTCTTCTTACCAAGCCTTCCTGGATCTTTGTTGAATACTTGCATTGGCTAACCATCCCAATGGGTCCACAAATTTTATCCACCCTTAACCATTGCAAATTCTTTCTAATTTTACCTTTTAAACATTACTTTTTCTTACCACATATCCATCTAAACCTTCTATATCAGTCAGCTCATCTTTTACTTGATCCTTCTTTATTATCTGACATTCTAACCAACAAAACATGATGGGCCTTATTTCGTATTTATAAAATTTTTGTCCAGGCACATTAATGCAAGGGTCACACAACAAGGCTCAAACAAGTCTCCACATTATCCACCTTACTCTAATTCGATTATATATCTTCGTTGAACTCACCGTTCTTTTTTTAATAGAACTTTGATATGCGTCATGTTCAGAACAGAATTTTTCTTGATCATCAATTTTGATTCGAGCTTGCTTTTCATTTAAATTTCTATTAAAATTGTATTTCACATATATTTAGTATTGCTTTTATGAAATTTTAGTTTTATCCTTCAAAACATTCTTTCATAATTTCAATTTCACATCCAACCCTATTTATAAAACACCATTCAATTATATATCATCTACATGTAACATGCAGTACAACACCTCCTCATGTGAAGGATAATTTTGTCCATAAAAGTACAAAAGATTTGACCCAAGGTAACCTACAAACTTGATTGTTTTGCCAAAATCTTTTCAAATGATTGCTATTTTCAAAGATGTTCTCACAACAGCAACATACCAGCAAGTTTATGTTCCTTAGAATCCATCAAATTATTTTTAGTATTACAAGGCTATTAATGGGCAGCTGCAGGCCTTATGGAATATTTACTTGACCTATTGAAAATTTTGGATACTCCCAGCTCAAACCTTTTTCAGCACTAAGTCATATCAATATCGCATGCTTGCCCAAATGAAGTAAAATTATATGTAAATTCCTCCTCTTCATTAAAAGTCATTCAACTTGCTCTCCAGGAAAGTCAATGACCTCCACACTCAAATTTAGATCCCAAAGCTTGCTGTCCAAGCAAGAGAATAGAGCAAAAGCTTTTTGAGTCAAACATATAAAGTTCTGATTATGACCATTTAACAGACATACCAATGCTGTAGATAAAAACTTTACATTCACCCCCTCCATGTTGCATATGAATGATATGCATACCTTCAAGTAAGAAGTTAAAAGTCTGTCCGCATATGCATGCCATGTGATACATATTTTGCCGCAAGGTTACAAGTACACTGAATTCTGGTGGCTCAAAGTTGTCAGTATGACAGTATCAGTTAGCTCATTACTGTTATTATCAATTTATGTCAACCCATATCGTAGCATATCATAGTGGTACATTACCATATGGGTTGCCATAGATGAATATTCTACTAAGTTTCAATTATTTTTAAACAATTATACCCAAATTAGTTTATTTGGTTTGACCACCTTTTCTGATCCTACTGCTGAAAGCACCCCAAAAGCCATTTTGCAAGCTAAGCGTTCTGCATATAACATGGGCGGAGACCAAAAAAAATTTCTGGTTATTCTGTTATAAGACGAATTATGGCTTTCCATTTTCATAAATCAACAGAATATGATGAACGAACAAAGACTTATGGAGTCTTCTACAAGTCCATAGGATTATGCCTAACTCAAAGATAGACTGAAGGAACATAAGGTACAAAATAGCTTTTTCCCAATTTTATCCTCCAGGAATCCTGAAATAGCCCAGTATAAGTTACTTTACGAGGAGATTATTTTTGAGATATTAATATCTGATGACAGATTACCATGTCTCTTCAGGGCACACTAATTTTGAGGTTGTTTTAACTAAAAGATCAGACACAAAGGAAAAATCAGTAGTTTTCATGTTATATGTTAGCTCTTGACCCTTGTTTTGGATTGTTTTTAATATAACATAATGCTAATTGTTGGGTTAGTAGCTAAAAACATAAATCAATATAACACATGTTTATGTTCACAAGCAAAAGATGTGTTTATTTCAATGTATGACACAATAATGGAGGGTCCAATTATTTGTTAAGAGAATGGAGAAATGGAGAGAAACCTGCCTGCACCATAATTATCAAAGTCCAAATTCTCAGGGATGCACCATCCAAGACTAGAATCCACAACTCTTCGTTGCTAAGCAAAGAGGGTGTGACCACTGGGCCAGCACCATATTAAAGGGTCAAATTATTTGTTTAAGTTTTCAAAGTATATTTTTCTCTGCTTCAAGTCAACTAAAAGTAGCATGAAATAGTATTACTAGTGTATCCTATACGAGATTTCAAGAATCAAACAATGTGGTTCTCTGCTGATCAGCATGTAACACATTGGGCCGGTACCAGCACCCAGCATGAGTCAGCATGGCACCCATTAATTCTTCTTTTTTATTTTTAATGAAACAGATGGTGCCGAGTCTTTTTTTGTTTTTTATTCCATCACTACATGACATATATGCTTGTAAAGCACAACATAACATATCCACCAGCATTGGTACTTAAATTCTTGGTCTTATCATTACTTTGGCATATTTTTCAACACTATCATGTATCTTTGACACTAATGAAGTCCACTGTGTCCACAAAATATGGTAAATGTATCTTGTCGTCTGTTAACCAACATAAGAAAGACAACTGACATCTTAATCATTGCCACCTGGTGCTACTTCTCTTCATTAGTCCCATATGTAATGAATCAAGTAGACACTAGATGTATACATAATGAGCAACACAAGCAATCTTGAGATCTCGTCAAATTCCCAAGTATAGAATCCCTTGGTCTTTGTACCAAAATTTGTAAACCATGTAGACCTATACCGTAGCAGATTCTCCAAGCCAAGTTGATCTTTTAAGACTCAAATTGGAAACAACAGCAACTAGCTCCCATACTAGGCCATCATGTGTAAGAATCATATATATGACATCATATGTCACAGAGATTATTCCTCTTACTGTATACATGATCAATCATTTCACAGGTACTCATCTGTTTCTTTATTAAGTCAATCACATTAACGATTTCACCTTTTCATCACAACCATTGCTTGGAAAAACCCTTGGACAAACACTAAAATTTATAACAAAAAGAGTGAAAATAACAAACTTTTCATGCTTTAGATCCCAATAGATAAAACCATTTATTTAATAGGCACTAACATAAAAATTATTCTGAAATATACTCCAAGTGCTCCCACCACTAAAAAATAATCAGAGCAATAATAATACAGAATATGGCAGACATATAGTGCATACACATAGGTAAAATGCCTTGGCTTCACTGAGGAGGTCAATGGAAAAAAGGAATCCATCAAGGGTGATTATTCCCTACATTCAAATACAACTGCTTAATGAAGAGACCAAACAAAAATAATACTCTCCACTCTCCAGAGTTAACAAACTCTTCACATTGCGAGCTAGGCTATGGCCCAATGTAGCATCCCTATTTTGTTGGGAGGTACCACTTTCAAATGTTGTGAGGAAAAGGATAAATACTAATTGATTCTCCCACAATTATTTTTCAAAAAGTAAAATAAAATAAAATCCTTATCTTATAGATTTTGGGGTCTCTTGCTTTGATACCAAATTATATAATTGAGAAAACATTGAAGAGAAAGGAGGGGACATTAATTCACAAACTAGTGAGATATAAAGTGATGTAGTGGTTCATCGATTTAACATATGTAGGCCCACCAATTATAGAGGAAACAGCTAGTTTTCACCACTTCAAGCCTATTTGGATATTCCTGCAAGAATCGGGCCTGTTAATCTGCTAGCCTAAATCCTAATCTATGGACCTGTTGGTCTATAAGAAGAAAAAAGACCCATAGAGGTATTTTTTTCCTTCCCAGAGGATTTAGGCTGGGAGGTGTCAAGTTGATATGAGCCATGCTTAAATGAATGGTCCAATCCACAAATCCAGCAAGAAATTCAGCCAATCCTGCTGGATCACCAAAACAAGCCCTTAAGTTATTTGCTACACATGCATAAAAAATATATTCCTTATTTGGCATTTCAACCTAAATATTACATATAACCTGATTATTTAATAGTTCTCAATATTATTACATCAAAGGGCATGGAACTGCATTTTATTTTGTTTTTTAGTCCATTTGGTCCTTTGAGATAAACACAATTCCCTATATCAAAAGTTATTATCTACCACTTTTTCAAACTCTAGGAGAGATTTAGAGGATCGCTCCTTGATAGGATGACACCAATTTCTAGAGCATTGACATCGGATTGAACATTGGCCATAATTTCCAAGTCTTATGTATTGATTTCAGTATCCATATGGGCACTTAACTGGTGTAGTTTGTACAGATTGCAGGAATGATGCATCCCTTGGTATCATCACTTGGTATAGGGGTGCACCTAGGGCCGGTTCCCTAGCAATCTAGTGTGCGAGGCAGTATGCCCAATATGGACTGATATGGTTTGGTGCTAAAAATTCTTTGGCAATATCTGCTTGATTTTTCTATTGGGCCTTCTCAACTAGAATATGATCCACAGCTGCTTGGATGGGAAATTAGATCCTTTGGTAATATCTGCTTGATGATGATGGCCAAATTAATGTGCCTGTCAATTGTTCAATATACTTGACCCATTTAAGTACCATATAAGCCTTCGTTGGTGGCTTGCGATACCATACATGACTTATTGACTACAAGAACTTTTTGTTTTACCCACATTTTCAACTACCACCAGTAACTTTATTGTATAATGGCCTACTGCAAGCAACGCTTTCACAAAGTGCCTGAGTAACAACCAGCCTTCCAGTAAACGTATACTGTCTCGATAGCCTCATATATTTTAAGTTTGAAAAACTTAGGTTATCCAACCCTATGAGTAGCCTTGTTCCAAAACACATGGTCATGCTATTTTTAGCAGAATTTCCCAATTCACTGAAAAAAAAAAAAACATTTTTCAGATTTCTTGTGAGCTTCCTCAATATATCTACCTCAAGTTTTCTTAATATGGCATCACCAAGGTTGTTTAGAAGATCTGTCAGTTTATTATTAACCACATTGTGCTCAGTCAACCAAGCATCAGTGGTTGCTCCCTTCTTCAATGATGCTTACATCAATTCTTTAATCCTTCCCCATGCCTTCTTTATAGTTAATATGATGCTTAATATACCAAAGATGTCACTGTTCATGCCCTACTATTGAATTTTCCATTTTCTCGTGTGACACTCTAGTCTCATTAAATATTAACAAAAAGATGGTCTATACTTGGTACCAAGGAGAAGTATTGCATCATCCCTCTTGACCACAAGCCTAGCACTAGGATTGTTCACCTTCAAATTTATTTTGTTAATATGGGCAACATAACTTTGCATTTTATAACAATTAATCATGAGAATCAGGGAGCTATTCACAGTGAAGCAATTAGACAATCCAAGAGCTGAAGAGATCGAATCGAATTCACTTCCTTACAGCATTTATGAGCTACTGCACCTCTCACCAAGCAGTATTTAACTGACTTCATTGCTGAGCCCCAGCAAGCTGCTGTTGCTACTTCTTATTGGAAGAACTTTAGGCAAATAGTATGGTGTCTCCATTTCCTTGGTGAATCCTTGTCTCATGAAAAAGTAATAGTAGAAGTACACTCCATGCTGGAGAATCAAATCAGAGAACCACGTCATGGTGTAGACTTCCACAAAGAATTTCAAGAAGCTTCACGATCTTATTGCTAATCACCTTTACCTTGATGGTTAGCTGGCAATTAAAAGTTCCACGACACAAACAGTTATACTAAGACTCACTATCATTTTGTTTATCATTATTCCTTGGAAACAGAAGGTGATGCCATATTTCCAACCAGCCTCTGGCTGACTTCCTTACTCTTCATATTCTAAATGATCTATCTAAATGTTAGAACAGAAGTTTGAAGGGTCCCTTCAAAATCTGTTACTGTGCATGTAAGATACGAAGTCCCGCATCCCCATAGCAGTTAGTATTCTAACTAGGCAAACCCTTGGTATATGATCCTCCTTGGCTTTAAGGGAGTTTTTAAGTTGTTATTTTGTACCTCTACATATAACTAAATATCTATACATATTTGAATACATATAGCATGATCCTTGAGGCATATCCATCGTATAGTTCTATATATTTTGAGCAAAATGATGTTGTTGTATATAATTTGTCCTAGTTGCTCCAAGTAGATGCACATGTTTACAATGCTTCAAATATTTCTTGATTCTCTTAGAAAAGATGCTTGGCATGCGTAATAGGATGAGAACATCTAATTCCACCTTAGAGGCCTTCATGATTTGCTATTACTGTCAGGCATATAAACAGCCGATAAATTACTAGTAGACAGAATAAAAAAGGAAATGAAATACATTGTAATCAAGTTCTTAGATGGTATAATAACCTGTTGCATGCCAGCACTTCGGAGAGAAAATTTCGACAGATTTGGCTTTTTCCAAGCAAACATACGAATCATTCCATGATTCCAGTTTTGTATAAATGAATGACAAATCTACCCATGCTTCCATTTCTAAATCTTTTACTGCTTTACCCTGCCAAAAACAGATAGAAAGATGGAGATGGATAAATTGAGAACAATAAGAAATGCTAGAAACAGATAAGGCAGCAAAAAACACCAAACAGGTTAGATGACAAAGATCATGTATGCTAATTTGATCAAAGCAAACATAATCCAAAAGGGGATGCACACCTCAGAACTGGTGCTCCAAGACTTAAGTTCCTTCTGCGCCTGAATCATGGCAAGCAGAATTCTGTAAGTATCTATTGCATTCCTGGGCTGTTCCTGAGCAACCTGAAGTAAAGCTTTTAACCGTAGAAAATCCAAATGATCCACTTTTCCAGTCTCATCTATAGCAAGATCAACTATTGCTTCAGCATCCTTGAAGTTCTGCTCTGCAGATACTACCAGAGCTAATAGTTTCCAGCCACTCACTGAGCTCCCACCCACCATATCCAGATACTTTATTGCACTTTCAACAGCTGTGTTAAGATTTCGTTGTATTGCATTCTCCCTCCCAAGGCTATATATGACCTCAGGATCATCTTTCTCAATAGTTGCCGCATGGTGTAATGACTTCAGAGATTCACTTTGTAACCTCAGTCTTTGTGAATCAGAGATGGAAGACTGAGCACAATATCCATAGTAAACACCAAGCAAGTGGCTAGCAACACCCCTTAAATGCTTTTCTTGATTATTAGTAAATTCAATTGCCTTCATTGCAAAGTTTGTCCCTTCACAAGCATGATATGGATTTTTATAACACAACTTTGCTCCTAATAAAAGTGATGGCAGATGCGGTTTGTGCTTCCTTTCTGAATGACCCAAACCCTTTTTTAAAATGTTCAATGCAACATCATCTAGTCCCGCAGCACTGTAACAAAGTGCAAGAAGATACCATCTTTCACCTCTACTATAGATACCTGGCAACACTTGTTCTACATGACCTGCCAAAAGTTCAAATTGTCCAGATAGTGAAAGTGCATAAATAAGATGATCCATGATCTCAGCATCCCAATTTATTTCCTGGAAGGCTACCTTTCTCATGAGTATCAGCAACAACAGTATTGCTTCCTCTATGTTACTTGTAGGTGTCATATGTCCCCAAACTTGTTGAAATTGTTGAGGCAGGGGTACTTCAGCACCACCATATAGTAAAACTGTTGCCAAGTCTTTCTGTAAGCTAGCCCACCTTTTCAGATCTAAACTCCAGTGCCTAACAAGAGCACGGCGATATGCAGAAATAGCTTCCTCAAGAAAACCAGCCTGTTTCCAAAGCTTAGGAAGCAATTCCAGTGCTTTGTGAAACATTTCCTTCAGTTTAGACTCACCTCTTACTCCCTCCGGCATACCATCAGGCCATGCAGATTCGATAATGTCCAGGATATTTTTGCATTCCAGTGCAGCATCTGTCACATACAAAGAAAAGCATCAGCAAATACATATTTCAACTTTTCTTCAGCTTAACACAAAAGAAATCCAAATGCATTTGTATTTCTGTGCTCTCAAAATATTTTGGATACAAGAGCTCAAAGAAAATACATATGCAGAATATTATTCAATTAATATAATTAAAATTCAATTGCCCTTTTTTAATAACTTCATATAATTAATAACTAGATTCTGATATGATATTATTTGAACTAGGGTAGATTCTGATATGATATTATTTGGTTGAAAAGGGGCTTGGAACTCTCAAGAAGAGGGTGCAGGATCAGGAGCAAGATTTTAGAATGCCATAGTATTCCATGCAGTTTTCTTCATACCCAGCTTTTATAGAATAGAAAGATTAACTCTTCCACTAAATTAAAAGCATCCTTTAAGATCTGACCATTATCAAGCATGTCCTACTCCTATGTAGTTCCATACTTGTTGAACTTAGTCCACCTGACTGAAAAGCTAACCAAGAAAATAACTATGAGGTCAAATTCAGACTGCATTCAAGCATAGCAAATAAATAAGTTCTTAAGAGTGATAAAAAGCCCCAACATATGTCCCATTTGGTTATGAAAACTGATTTTTCAAATCTAGGAAGGAATTTTAGGTAAATTCCTTTCTAAGAAGTAAAATGCATGCTATTTTGTTGCCATTTCAGGTTATTTTTGAGTCAGGCTATGAAACATCAGTTCATAGTTGACGCAAGGTTTTTAAAATTTTATTTTCTTGTTTATGGTTTGCTTTCTCCTTGTAATAAAGAAATAGTAAAATTATAGAGAGTTAAATTTGATGTTTTTGCGGTTGAATTATATAATAGTTGAGGCTTCCTCAAAAGTGTGATCCCGTTTTTGAAAAGAAAAATTATCAGTGGCACAAATTTAATTTTATCACCAAAATATATAACAATGCAATGCTACAGGACTATTTTGCTACCTCTTCAAAAATGATGTAGTTGTTTTTTTATGATTGACAGGGCATTTCATTAGCTAGCAGGTTGTGGAGGTGTCGGATTCATCCTATAAGGTCACATGAGATGCGTGTTATTTGTTGGGGCATTGGACCATATGGGACGGTCCAAGACAAATTACAACCAATTTCAGGGGAACCGACTTATAGATAGAAGGGGACTCAGCAATGGTAGATGGGTAGTTTAGGACCAGGGAGAATGAACCATCACTTATTCTACACGACATATAATCAGCTATTGCAAATTTCCCCATACTAAAACTACCTATATATAGCAAGAGGTCAATGCCCCTGCCAACTGGCTGTCCAAGTACAGCCTTTCCTCTTCATCTCCAATGTGTTGGATGGGAACATTTCCCTACTAGCCTTCATTCCTTGGCATGAGTTGATTGTAGTGCTTTTATGTTTAAAAAAATGGTTGTAAGTCTGTAAGCCTAGGCCTTTCGGAAAAAAAGGGGAAAAAAGACAGCAAAAAAGGTCTTGGTTTCAGACTTAAACCATATGTTTCATTTATTCAATATGTTATGCAAGTTGCATGAGTTTGGGCTCTAGCCAGGACTTGATATGCAATGCATGAATTTAACATTGGCCCTAAAAGTTCAGGTCAATGGATTTCTGGATGCAAGATGGCACTGTGGAAGTCATACAAGAGCAAAGAGCCATGACACCCTACTTTTACCAAGTAAGGGTGTCTGAAGTGTTCTTTTAGGGAACAAATAGATCTAACATTCCTAGATAAGCAACATGTTCAGGTTTAGTGGATTTCTGACTGGACGGATGACTACTGTGACTAATCATATATGCTTGTTAATCCAAATATCAGACCTTACCAATGATGAGTTCAATATTGGTCATTACAATCTCTTGAACCATTTAGAATTCCATTCTTATGCAATCCTTAATGCCATTTAGAATTCCATTCTTATGCAATCCTTATTGCTAGGTATTTAACCATCCTGTCCTTACTTTGCTTAAGAATAACTTTTTGAAAACTTTCTAAGGTTATTAACTTATACCTTCCCATATTATCTATTTCTATGTTTCTAAAGATTGTTAATATAGAAATCTCATTCTTACATTTTCTTATGGAATTCAGTATTCCCACTTTATCACCTTCCCTCAAGACATTCTTCCATTATCTTCTTGGCAAATGATATTCTTGCAGACACTCAACGTCACAAGTCCTTGTTTCTCCCTGAGAATCTCATTGGTTGCGAAGCAACAAAGGCCAGAAACAATAATGGATATGCTTTTTTGAAAAAAAGAAGAGAAGAAAAAGGAATTTCTGGAACAGATGAATTTTAGATTACTTGGGCAGCACTATATTTATCATTGTGTACTACAGCAGAACTAAACCATTTCATATTTTCAACATTTCTAAGTGACTGTGTTTTCTTTTGCTTGTTCAGTTGGAATGTTGAGTAAACCAACCTTACTATGAAACAATTTTCATTCAACAAGGCATGGCTATCTTCTTACTTAGCTTGACTAGACAGTCAGCAAGCAGTGCAAATCATGACAAGGAACTTGCTCATCAGATTTTTCTACCAGTTTTAAAAGTAACTAAAACTTGTCAGGTTGACATAAGTGCAAAAAGTCTACAACAAAGCCAATATGGAAAATGCAAACTAAAATTACAAATACAAAGTTAAAAACTTAAGTTAAAAGTAAACTTAACCAAAGTGACTAAAAACTCATATTACCTTTATGTCGACCAAGCTGCTCCAAAGACTTGGATTTAAGAAATATTGCTTCGAGAAGAAGACTAACTGAATGCATCGACATTAGATTCACCTGCAAGTTTTCTCCTTTGGGACGATTCTTTCTATGCTGAGTTCTTTCAGCAATAGCTTTAATCATCCTTGGCCTCAAGCCACGAATATCAATTCCTTGAAACACTTGCAATGCTGCATCACAATTTCCTCTCTGGTACTCCAATCGACCTAATAATGCCCGTGCTTCCTATTACAACATAAAAATGCTATCAATAAAAATGATAATTCGGAAGATGAAGTTTGGATATGCAGAAATGAAATTAATGATGATGTAAAAGAACCTCGTAATTCAATGATAGAGTCTCTTTTAGTGTAGATTCTACATCATCTACTTGGCTATCATCAAACTTTGAATCCCAATCTCCTGTTTTCGATGAGAGGCCACTGACAGAGAAGTCCCTCGTTGCAAGAGATTCCGGTGACTGAGGCATCTCATTCTCTTCAAGCTGGAACTGCTGTCCTGAGCAAGTGCACAGCATGGTGACAGCTTCGTTCCTCAATGCGGTTCAGCTCATTCAGTGATCAGCTGCTAATAACTCCTATGCTCTCTGATCAACAATTCCATCAACAGAGTAGCCTATATACTAGTTTATAGATTCTTTTTGAAGAATTTGCTCAGCTTCCTTGTTTCGGTGTTTAGGAGACAATCTACAAATAAACCACTACCAACCTGATAAGATCATCATCTTCTGGTGGTTCCTTTAGGAGATCTAAGAAGAGAAGAGGAAGAAGTAAGATATATGACGATTAAATGCAATGAGTAATTTGTGAAAAAGAAAACTACAGCAGAACACACGAAACATCTGATATATAAATATATATACCCATCAAAACTTTTTCCATCCATCAAGGATTCAAATTTTGAACGCAAACTGATCATTAAAACCCAATAACCGAACAAAAGAAAACTTTATATAAAAGAAAGAAAAAAGACTGCAACTCCACAGGGAACCATGTTATTACATGATTGCTTATCTCCCTCTTTGGGTTCCTTTATCCCAACATTTCACATGAATCAAAAGAACCCCATTCAGAGAGTAATGAGATAATCCACTGACCCACCACCCACTAGAACCAAACAATTAAAAGAAAGAAACAATAAGAAGAAAAAGGAAACAAAAGTTACCCCCTTTCAAATCAAAAGTGGATGCTAGAGCACCTTTAAAGTTTCAACCCATTCCCTATTTTTTTGAAAAAAAAAAACAAACCACTGTAAGCACCTTCATTCCTTGCTCATCATTACATCCAATACCCTAAAGATCAACTATTTTGAAGAAGCAACTCAAACACAATACCAAACACCCCGGCAGTCCCACCTCTGAAATCCCCAAGAAACTTCGGAGAGAGAGAGAGAGAGAGAGAGGGACGTTTCCAATGCTAGTGGGGAACGAAAGAGACAGGGGGATCACATCAGAAATGGACCCCGTGAAATCCAACAGACCAAATTTATCGGATCCAAAATCGAAGCAGCACCAAAAAACTCTCATTCTCGTTGAAAAAATAATAATAAAGCAGAAAGCAAGAAAGGGACATGAGATTGGGAGAAGTGGCCAATGGCCAACACCTTTCAGGGCCAGAAACGAATCGAGCAGCGTAAAATTCGCAGAGGGACAAAAGGGTAGACGAAAGGCTGGGGAGGGAAAAGTTCCAGCAAAAAGACACCCAGAAAAGAACGCACTACCAAAAGTAAAAACAGCTCCACTTTATCTCCCTCTCTCTCTCGGTTTAATCTCTCTCTCGGTTTAAATTGAACCCCCAAAGATATTCCAATTTGAATGAGACTTTTACACACAGGTAGATGTAACAATTTTTTTTTTTTTATGTGCTTTGGATTCCTTTTTGCGGCGATTAATGGTGGAATGATGCTTTATTAGGGAGTGGACAGTTTTTAACATGTGCCCATGATTGCCGATTTAAAAGGCAATCCAGGCCAGGTTTGACATTGTTGGTTTCTGTCTGCAGGTAATCCGGGCCAGGTTGGGTGGTGAGAGCCTGAGACAAGGCCTTTACCACCCACCAACGCTGACACCTTTCTTTTGTGGTTATTATGGTATACTTTTGGTGCCCGTTTGAGATTAAAATAAGGATTGTTTTGTTTGATAGAGTAATTTGATTCAAGGGTGCAGGGGTATGGTAGAGCGCGCACATATGCGTATACGTACATATATTGATATAGATATATGTGTGTGGCGTGCATATATATATATATATATATATATATATATGCACGCGCGAATCTAGTGCTTTAGCCAGCTGGGGAGGATGTGGATTAATGGCTGGATGTCACTTGTTCATGTCATGAGGTGCGGGAGGTACATACCAACCAAGCTTTTGGTCACCATTTTACCAACAGCTGCAAGTAAAAAAATGAATGCATGTAAACGAGGATTTAGCTGTGACCTGGATAGCAGAATATGCATTACAATTTATATGCTTTAGTAGAATATTTGAATACAAAAGAAGATAGAATGTAGGGATGCTTGATTTGCGATCATAATCAGAATTGGAAGGATTTAGAATGATCAAATTTTTTGAAGCATTTGATTTGTGATCAGAATCGAAATCGAAATAAAAATTTAAAATTATAGAAAAAAATAAAGATTAAATTTTATATAGATTGGACAATTTCTATTTTATTTTAAAAAAAATTAAAATAATTTTTTTTAATTAAACTGAATGAAAGACATCCATTCTCATTCTCATTTTCATTCCAATTTCTGAACCTCACTCATTCAAATCAAGCACCCCTACAATCTATTAAGTTATATTATATAAATATGTGCTGCACTATAGTCAATTTTTATTATTAGAGAAGAAGGATAGAGTATATGGGTGGAAAGGAGTAAATTTTAACTGCACAATTTGATGGAAACTTTGAATGTATGGTCACAGTATAAGGTTTATTCATTTGCTAGTAGATCCCTCCTTATTGGTGTATTAGGGGCCCCAAGGAGGGAGTAACCTACTGGCATGCACGTGGACAGACAAGTGTCACAAATTAGACAAGTGCCGAATTTATATGTTAAATGTGAATTTCATATTATATTGCCTGCATTGAAAGAAGAAATAAATAATATACTAAGTTCCATAGGTTATGATGTCACACAATAAACGTTGACACTTCCCAGCGTTATCTGAAGCTTAAAAGCTACCGCAATCATCACCAGCTGTCATGGGTCCCAAAAACGGGAGAGGCTTAAGAGGATATTTTTTTAATATTATTTTTTAAATATTTTATTTCACAAATACCCTCAAGTGAAACTTCTTTCCGGATCAAACGACCCATGCGTGAAATGATGGACTGAACTCACGATTTCAAAGTCAGATTAGTTAAAATAATAGATTCAACTTATAGTTTTAAATGGTTGATATGGTAGAAAAAATTATAGGTGTAATCCATGATTTCATAAATTTATTTTTTTAGATGGACTCATGGGCGCGCTTGATGGAGGGTTGGGGAAGAAATGAGGGTGGAGGAGCCACTAGAAAAGGTGAGCACAGCGGCTGTGGGGGCATCATGGGGAGGGGCGTAGAGGGTGGGGTGGGGTGAGGTGCAAGCATCAGACGAGAGGCTAGAGGTGCGCAAGACTATCGAGGTGGAAGAGTTTGTTGGAGAGTGGGGGGGTGGGGGGATGTGAGCGCAGCGACGTGCGTAGGGAGTGGGGGTGCCGGGAAACATGAGCGCAGCAGTGTGCACGATCTTAGGGGAAGTCGCGAGGGATCGGGGTGCAAGTGCTGAGGTGGAGGAGCTCGTTGGAGAGTGGGAGGAGGAGAGGGGGCAAGTGCGGGTGTCGGGGAGCACGGAGGAGCTTACGGGGGGCTAGGATGCACTCATCGAAAAATGAGGGGAGGAGGGGAGGCCGGGATGCAGGCATTGGGAGAGTGCAGAGGAGCTCATCGGGAGGGTGGGTGCGGGCGTTAGGGTAAGGAGAGAGAGGGGGGGGTTTGCGCTCGTTGAGGGGGTGGGGTGCTGGCATCGGGGAGGGAAGGGAAGGGGGGTGCGGGTGTGGGCACCGGAACTAGAAGGGTGGACTACGGGCACTGAAAAAGAAAGGAAAAAAAATTTGAATCCTAACAAAATAGTGGGTTCATTTTGTAAAATTGTAGGTTCAGTCCATAATTTCATAATTTAAATATAGCCACATCACAAATTCAAACTTATGGGTTCAACCCACTATTTTGACTGTCTGGACTCAAAATCATAGGTTAAAACTACAATTTTAGCTTAGGTCATACCCAAACAGTAAATCCGAAAATAAGTTTCATATGGAGATATTTATAGAATAAAATATAAAAAATTATTTTAAAAAAATTTGATTGAAGAGGCAGCCATTAGCGTGTTGGAGGCAGGGCAGCGGTGGCAATTGGGCTGGGTTAGATCCACTATGGACCCTATTAAAAATTTATCAATTCAAATCTAATCTATTTATTAAGCATATCATAAATACAGATATTAATCCAATCTATTTATTAAATAAATAATCTAATTCGATCAGTATAATCTATTTATTAAATAAATCGAATTAGATTAATTCAATTAGGTAGATTTTTAATAAATTAAATACATATAAATAAGTTAAATAGGTTAAGCAAGTTAGATCAAACAATACAAAAAAAAAAAAAGAAAAAAAAAAAGGTAACATAGGTTTTAATCAGATTATATATATATATATATATATATATATATATATATATCAAATAGATTAAATAGGTAAACTCATAACTCGATTGTGCTATTAAATATATCTAAATAGGTTAAATGGGTTTAAGATCTCAATTTGAATCCTATCTATTTAATAAATAAATTTAAAAAAAATAATCTATTTATATTTCATATTTATTTATATCAAATTTAAATTTATTTATAATAAATTATTTAGTGATCAAGTTGATGAATTAGATCATAAATTATCATTTCTATTGCATGGATAAGTGGGCAACTCACTAGTTAATCATGTCTATGTATTGAATCAATTTATGACAATAATACCAATTCTACCGTACCACACAGCAGAAAGAATTATGTGCACAAAACTCGGGCCTCCCTCGCATTCACTCCCCAAAACCATTATAGCAGTGCGTTATTTGAGGCTATGAATGTGTGATGTCGAGATCAGAGGAGTATCATATGGTTTACATTAAAAAAAAGAGGGGTGGGAGCAGTGGGGTAAGAGAATGAGAGAATAGTCTCGAATGAGGAAAATGGTCTTGAAATATAGTCGTAAGAATCTTTTAGACTTTGTCCTTCGCCCTTGTCCAAGAAGATGATACAATAGCAGCAAGGTAATAAACAGGTGAATCGCATCATTGGAATTGGAGATCAAGTGTAGTCAGAAAAACTTCCCGAGTAATATGATATAAGTAATTTATACTTTTGTTGGGCTATAACTTTTGAAATCACTTTTAGCCAAAAATATATTTGTACCTTAATAAAATGAGAGCATAAATGATTTACTTGATTTATTTATGTTATGAGTAGATTATAACAGCTCTCTCTTACAATAATTATGCTTGTCATAAGCAAATTTTACCAGTATAATAATTCCCTACCTATGCCTCTTTTTTTAAGGTATTTGGTAGGCATAAATTTATTCCAAGGCTTGCACCTATTTCATACCTCAATCAAATAAAAAAAAAAACTTGGATATTTGCTATTGTAACTTTTTATTTCTTATTTAGTCTATTACTTTCAGATTATCCTTCGATTTTTTTTTAGTGGTAGAACTAGGATATAATTAAGATTTCTATAAGATTAATCCGTTAATATTAGAAATAGAGTATGTACTAAAGAAAGGGATCAAAATAGAGAAAATCTAGATAAATCAAGAAAGAGTAAGAGGAAGAGGGGAGTGGGAGAGAGCAATGTAGAGATTATAGATAGAATGAGACAGAAATAACAGAAAAAGAGTGAGAGAGGCTAAAAGAGTAATGAGAGCTAGCAATGTAGCTGGATAGATAGAAATAAAGAGAATGAAACAGGAAGTGTGACAAAAAAGAAAATTAAAAAGAAAATATAAAATGCGCCGACAACTTGAAATGATGGAGGATAACGATAGCTTCAATTTAATTGGACTTATGATTTACTTGAAAAAGATCTAAAATAAAAAAAAAATACTATTTTAACTAGCTCCTATGAGGTATAATAGGCCCCATGTTATGGAAAATAGAGATTCATAGAATCTATTTCAAAAATGTGAATAGTTAGGGGGGAAATATGCTGAAGCAAATATCAACTTGCCACCATACAGTATAGAAATAGTATAAAACTCAAAATATTAAATAGGCCTTAGACTCAAATATAAATGCTAGTAAACATCATATAAAGTGGAGCATATTTCGTAAATCATTCTGGTTCCCATCCCTTTTAGTATGGCTTTCAATAGCAGCACTTGCTCTAAAAGAATGATCTTAAAGGATCGAATCAAGGGACAAATGGAAAATACAATATAAATAGTACATATTCTCATAGAAAGTGGGTATTGATGGATAGATACTAACATAAATAATGAAATAACAAAATTTTTTAAATTATACTTGATTTTTTTCTTGCTCAATTATTCTTTAAATTATTCTTGATAAATAAATTGATGAATAGTTTTTAATTATTATTTATTCATTTATATATTTTACAACATGATATTAATTTTTTCCATCTAGCTCAACAAAATCTTTATAAATTACAAGCCAATATTGTTATATATTGTTGCTAGTCAGCTTATTTTACTATCGTTTATTTTCTTACCTCCACCATGTATTTCAATGAACAAATATTAAAAATTCTTAATAATCTTTTTTTAATGTTTAGTTTTCTCGAGTCCTTCAACTTGTCATTATGAAATTAATTAATGCTTGATGTATCAAAACAACAAATTTACTGCTACCAAGATCAAACGTGTATGCCAAGCACTGAGGTTAATCATAACTCGGTCCGAAAGATAAGCTAATCCGGCAACCTTTCGTTGTTTTTTTTTTTTTGACCGTTAATGCAGCACGGTTGTTAAGGAGCATTGCCAATCACTGGATCACGGGCTAACATTGGCCACCTTGTTCATGAAAATTTGAAAGAACCCACTGGCCATACAATCTCTTCTTAGTCCTGCGGCAGTTGAATAAGAATATTACAATACTTTTCTTTTATCCTCCGAGTGGGGCTAAAAATAATATGGATATTATCCATCCATATTTATTTTTATATTCAAATTAATTTAAATATAAATAAAAATTTGAAGATTCGATTAATATCCGTATCTGTATTCATATCTACATCTGTCAAAGAAAAATAGATATGGATATAAATATCCCATTCATATCCGAATATCTGAATCTACGTATAATCTTATATAATTTTATATAATAATTATTAAATTTAAAAAAAAATTATATAACTATATAAATATATTATTAATTTGATTTATCATTTATTTAGTAATTTTTTGATTCTGTAGTCATAAACTTTAATTATTTAAGTAATATCTATAATTATATTTATATTTTCAGTATTCAAATTGTATCCGTATCCATTTAAAATAAATATGGATATAAATTTTTACATTCGAATAATATCCGTATCTATATTTGTATTCGTCAGATAAAATACATATAGATATGGATATAGTGATATCCGATCTATTTTCAGTCCTATCTTGAAGCAAGAGTAGAAGTTTTTTCTCTAGAAATAGTAGTTGAACATGAGTCCCCCATGATGCACAGTTTGCACTAGTAGCATAGAGTGTTTGGTGCACAACTATTAAATAAAAAAAGTGTTATTTTCCATCTCTATGTAGATGCTTGTCCATCTTATAGTGATGGCTATCAAGTATCATACAGTTCTTTATGATGCAAATTGCACTCTGTAGGAGATCGTCTACGGTCGTAGTTACCCTAATCTGGTATTTTTTTCTTTTCTTTTTCCCCTAACACCTTGAGACGTGTTTTGCGTGAGCTTGAAATACACATTATTTATCCTTAAAAACAGCTAACAGACATCTCGATGCTCCTAATTTGTTATCTCTTGGCAGATTTTGTTGCATTCGGTAGCTATGATAAACCCAATTATTCTAACATCTCTAATATATGTAATCTGGATTCATTTCGGTAAATAGAAATAGAGTAAGAGATTTGAAATTTTTCAAGTGCAACATTATGATATGCACGAAAATATTTTCATTTAAAGCAAATAATGCTGCTTTTTTCTCCTTTTTTTTTTTTTTCCACAGTAATTTGATGCTAATTGGACAATTTTGGTTTCATAATAAACTCTATACTAGCACATTCCAGATGCGTGTTAGTTGGATCATGCACTAATCGTAAGGATTAAAATAAATATAATCTTTCTGCAAACTTGCACAATCAAATAGGAAGTAGCACAATTCCTAGAAAACATATTTAGTCGAGTCGAAGATAGCTTCAATGCTTATTCATAAATCCTTAATTACCTAAAATTATGAGTCTGTATTTTATTTAAACCTTCAGCAACTCAAGCCAAATGCTCCATGGCTCCTTGGGAGCTTGGCTGACGAAAGAATTCAAAACTTGCCACTTCTTGTCTCGACCTTTCCCACCGTAAAAAGAGGAATCGACGCTATCATGGGTGACCGAGGCAATGCTGCAAGTTTCCTCATCTACGATGGCTAACATTAATTCCATGGCGGGAAAGTCGCCGACCGCCTCCCGTGACTTCCTCGGCTTTATTGCTGCCGCTCTCAAAGTCCACTGCTACCAATTAAATGTGTTGCTGGCCTTGACCACTTCTGTTTCCTTGTGACTTTCGAGGTAGGGCTCCGTGGTCCTCACCAAGTCTCAAAGTTCCAGGGAAACAATGAAGATGTCGCATTTTTAAATATCTTTAGTGAAGATTTTAATAATTAGATCTAACAACTGATGATAACCTAACAACTTGGACATGATATCTTAATGCGCTTGCAAAAATTAATGAGAATTGGTTATGCAGCCAGCCATCGTCATTATTATTATTATTATTATTATTTATATCAGAGAACTAAAAGATTCACCAACTTGATCATATTTTACCTATAATTTAAGTCAAAAAATTTATTATTTAGATTAGATCCATCAACTTAGTTGACAAAAAATTGATAAGAGAAAAAAATGGAGCCATACGTACAGTTTATGCATGCTGGTTCATGATTGGACTGATCCACCGACTCAGTGGTGGACCTAGTCCTAATAAAAATTTCACTCATAGCAAAATCAACTAACAACTTATTTGGCTGTTTATGTAAGGTCCATCTCAACAATCTTGCAACTCTGGGGCTTAGGAGAATAAGTTAGGAATCTTGTATGAAGTAGTGTTTTATAAATCCATAATCTTTTTTCCTACCATTCTAGCTGTTCAATTGACTATTCCAATGAATATCAGCTATTTTGCTGAATAGTTATTAACAGGAGTGGTTAATAGTTCTTCCAGCTTCTATTCTCAATTTCTTATTTACCATCATGTATGATCACAATAGTCTGCTGGAAATAAATATATAGCCAAGCAAATAGGAAATAATATGTGAAATTTAGAACCCATTTTGATATTTAATTTTATGAAAAAAAAATTAACTTCAACACCCCCAAAAGGAAAAAAAAAAAATTTTTTGCATGAGACATCGATCCAAGCTATAATGATTAGAATATTGGTAGAAATAGTGACTATATTGTCAACATCTACTCAGAAAAGAGGTCCTGCAAAGTTCTAAAATGAATAAATCCGTATCGGCTAAAAGATTATTGTCTACAATAAAATAAAGATATGATATGATTAGAAATAGAATTTTTGTCCGCTGAAGCAAGGATGCGAGAGTGTAGAGATCACTATAGTCCGAGGATAGCGGTGAGAGATTTCTATGACTTGGATAAGATTGATCTGATCAGAAGGTTAGATGGTACATAGATTTAAAAATTCAGAATGCATCTAAAGTTAAGTTTTTTTTTTATGTGGAAGATTGTCTAGGACCATCTCCCTATCAAATCTATACTGAGAGAGGGGCATGGCCCTTCCGGCCACCTACCCTTGCTGTGGGAGGAAGGATGAGATCGTGGAGCATATTCTTTTTCTCTGTTTGAGAGTTGAGCAAATTTAACGATTATCCAACTTCTATCCGATAGTGTCTTAGATAAAGATATTGGTGCAGCTGTTCCTTGAGGCTTTATGATGGAGTGCTAGTAACGAGGCTACTCAAGTGCTAACGGTTGTCCAACTTCTATCCGATAGTGTTTTAGATAAAGATATTGGTGCGGCTGTTCCTTGAGGCTCTATGATGGAGTGCTAGTAATGAGGCTACTCAAGTACTAGGTATTAGAGTAGCCTACATTGCTTATCATATGTGATTAAATAGAAACAATATAGTGTTCGAGTTCGAAAGGCTATCCACAAGATTTGTCTTGGAGAGAGAGCCCTAAGTCGGGCTACTGAGAGTGCTCACGTGTCATTGATTGATTTAGCCTTGAGGACCATAGATTCCTAGGACTCCCTCTCTACTCAAGTAGCGACCCATAAGATATTCATCTTATCACACCTCAAATTTGGGACATAATACGACCATGCTATAGAGAGGTACAATCTATGATAACATGAAACCTATATTCATAATCTTAAATAGAGCAGAAGATCCACCAAAAATAAAATATAATAAAGAGGTTTAATTTCTGATTATTCATTAAGTAATTAAACAAAGATTAGTTCAAAGCGTCTAAATTCAAAATCAAATATCAAAATCTATATCTTAAAATTCATAAATAATTAACTATAACTTTATAATCATCCAATAAATTAAATCTAGGTATAAAATTTTCAAGCTTTCTAGCACAAACCCCTAAGCCTGCATGATCTATTGTTCCTAATAATTTTATTCATCTGAAAAAATAAAATTAAAAAGGAATGAGCTATACTAATTTGGTAAGTAAAATCTATACTTTCTTACTAGATCAAGCATAAATTTATATATATATCAATAAATCATTTAAAGAAGATGATTACTATTAGAAAATAAAATATTTCATAATAACAATATAATCATACATAAATCAACCATGCTCTTGCATATGCTTAAATCATGCAAATTTTATAAATAAGATTTTCAGTGCAAAATCATAAATCATGTTGATTCCATAAATAATAAAATAATAAAATATCTATCATTTTATCATATTATAATTTTTTATAATTTTTTTAAATTAAATACTAAGATCACTTTATACCTGCGATATGACCGCATCAATATCATGCCAACTACTATAATCCGTTGGCAAGAGTCATA
Source organism: Elaeis guineensis (assembly GCF_000442705.2). Taxonomy (NCBI): domain Eukaryota; kingdom Viridiplantae; phylum Streptophyta; class Magnoliopsida; order Arecales; family Arecaceae; genus Elaeis; species Elaeis guineensis. Next base: position 53,717,225 of record NC_026007.2, on the reverse strand, counting down.
TGTTGAGCTACTATAATCCGATGGTGAGGGCTGTATGCCGAGCTACTATAATCCTCTAGCGAGGACCATATGCCAACTACTACAATCCATTGGCAGTGCCATACAAAACTATCTAAGAGCCTATAGTCATACTTCTTAAATCATATTTTCTTAAAATAACTATTATTACATCATAAATAAATAAGTTAAAAAATATTTAACAACATTATAGAGTTCATAGTCCATTAAGTGAAATAATCATGAAGTCAATGTTTTTATAACAACTATACATATTTTCATAAATATAGAGTTCATAGTTCATAAACAAGCCATTAATATTAAAATATCTATAAAATCATATTTTTCATGATAATACATGATTTGCATAATATCATATACTCGATCCTTAATTTAAAAACATAAAGAATTATTAATGTTAATTTTTTTTTATATTTCATAAAGTTTTAAGTATTGAAAGCATTTTGTAATTTGAAAACAAATAAAGAGTGTCGGGGTTATGTACCTCACCCACCCTATACCTTCAAACTTCACTAGATGAATCGATTAATCCTATTTAACATATTAAAAAAATATATTTAATTTTTTATTTGATGAATTTAATAAAATTAAATAATATAAAGAGGAGACCATTGATCGGATGGTTAGTTCGATAGATTGGATGATCAGAACTAACTGACTCAATCAAAGAATCAGAAAGCATGGACTTAATCAATACCAAAAATGATTTAACAAAGATCATCAACAATAGATTTCACAGGCACTCATCATGGCGGTGATCGGTCCAATAGGATGCTTGGGCATCGAGATGGTTCGGGACCTTCTTGCTAGGATCAACATAGGTCCATAGAACAAGAATACAAGACTTCGAATTGAGATCCCTAGATTCTCTTAGAGAGAGAAAGAGAGAGAGTAGAGAGAGAAATCTAAAAGAAAGCTATATCTTCTCTTTCTTCTTCTTTCTTTCTTTCTTTCTTCCTTTCTTCTTCTTTCTTAAAAAAATGGGAGAAGGAGCTTTCATCAATTTTTTGGCTATGGTCATGGTCTGGTAGCACAATCAGAGGTCCGGCAATGGGTGGCAGGATATAGCCGATGGTGGGCAACGATGGATGGCTAGTGATGAGGATCGGGTGGTGGGAAATCAAAGGAAGGGGCTCAGAAAAATAGGAGACTGAGCAGTTTTTTCTTGATTTTGGCCATTGGCCATTCATCGATGGCAATGGAGTTGTTATGGAGGGTGGTAGGAAGGTCGGGCAACTCGACTAGAGCTCTGATGTCAAAGGGTGATAGGTGTCGGTGGTCGAAAAAGAGAAACAAAGGCCAATGAAATAGGGGATATTTTTCTTGGTTATTTTCTGGCAAAACTAATAGGCGATAGTAGTGTGCAAGGCTATGGGGAGAAAGGAAAGAAAGAGAGGATGTGAGATCAGGGCCTTACCTCGACTTCGATTCTGTCTTTGGTCTTAATTTTAAGTGAGCATGGAGAAAGAAATTCGGTGAAAATTGGGAGAAAGAGAGAGGAAGAAGGGATGACGGTGGTCAGTGATGAGAGGCTTGAAGTGGTATTTGGGATCCTTTATATAGAGCAGAGGCTAGGGTTCCTTAGCCTCCATCAGAGTCCAAGGAGGAGGAGAAGTCCTCCTCTGTGTCAAAGAGGGGCTCTGCCCCGATTGGAAAGGAGCAGGCCTTCAAGCTTTGCTCCTGCCATAAATTAGGCCAAAGGGCTAGGCCGATCAAGTAGACTGGGCCCAGGCCATCACACATCTCATAAGAGCCCCCTCTGAAGGTATTTTAAGATCAATTTTGATGGCAGTGTGATGGACAATAAAGGAGGAGCTTAGTTTCTTTTCTATGGGCTAGATTCAAGGATGGTGGCCATGGGTGGCGGACATATGGCAAACATCTTTTTGAGTCCACCATTTTGGGTATTGAGCTACAAGTCGCTTGGACAAGCATTACCTATATGAGGCCAACCTTAGGAGTTGACTACCTTATCATCAAGGGCGACTCTGCCATAGTAGTGGGGTAGATTCAAGGTCACCAGAGAGCCATTGTCATCCATCCACTCCTATGTGACATTTAAAGGTTGCTACAAAAGTGCACTTCATTGGCAATCAAACATATTTATCATGAGATGAACAATGTAGCTGATTGGGTTGCCTTCTTCATTACGGAGCATTTTAGAGAGATAATATGGACACATATAGGAGGGCTTCGCTACCATTCTATGATATTTTGATTTTTGACTCTTTTGGCTATTTTCATGCATGACTTGCATGAGTGCTCATTATAAGAAAAAGGGTCTTTACCGATGGCTATTAGTGATGGCAAAATTACCGTCACTAATAATGCTTTTTATCGATGGCAAATGGCAACCAAAAATTATGCCACCGTAAAAAAAAAATATTAGCAATGGCATTTTTGGCTTTTAGCAACAGCTGATTGCATCACTAATAAAAAATATTTTTATTTTTATTTTTAATTTGATCGTAGGATTATTAGTGATGGGGTGATCTTTTTAGCGACGATATTTTTCCATCACTAATAATCCTAAATCTCTCCCTTTTTGATTCCTCGCGCGCCCTCGTTTTCCCCACCCCCCTCTCATTTTTTGGGTTGGCTCCCCCATCGGTGACCGACCCTTCCTCCCTAATTTTTTCCTCCTTGAGTCTCCAGCTACCTCCCTAAGCCCCCAGCCTGCCTCTTCTTGGCCACCTCCGATCCCCCACTTTCCCCCACCATCGAATCGGACTTTTCGAGCCCCCGATCGCCTCCCTGAGCCCCTAGCCCACCTCCCCCCAGTCGCCTCCCTAAGCTCTCATCTGTCAGATCCTGAGCCCTCGGCCCGCCTCCCCTCGGCCACCTCCCTGAGCCCTCATCCATCGGATCTCGAGCCCCTCGGTCGCCTCCCCTCACCTTTGGCCCACCTCCCCTCGGTTGCCTCTGGTTCCCCTCTTTCCTCCGCTGTTGGATCTGATTTTCTCGAGCCGCTGACCACCTCCCCAAGCTCTCGACCCGCCTCTCCCGGCCACCTCTCCAAGCCTCGAGCCCCCGACCCATCTCTCCGAGCCCCCGGCCCGCCTCCCCCTCTTCTTCTCTTGCTGCGTAGCGCCGCCTCCGGATTGTAGTGCTGCATTTGTGCCGCAGCACCCCTTTCGTGTTGTAGCACCATCTTCATGGGTTTGGTGAGTTGCAGCGACGACGGCGGTGACATCTGCATAATGACTGCCAAATACCATTATTTTAAATTTTTTAAATATTTTTAAATTAATATCTATACGATTTAGTTAAATTAGATTTAATATTTAAATTAAATTAATAATATTTAATTAAATATATTTTAATTAATTTTAAATTAATAATAATAATATTATTATTATTAAAATTAATTTTATTATCAAGAAGTGGAACCACTCTCGAAAGCTTTCCAGCAAGAGTAGTCCTACTGCCTTCGACGGCAGGGGTTTGAAGTCGGACCACCGCTGGCAGACTGGCTCTGGCTCGCTTATCTACTCTAATGGCAGTCGAAGGAGCATTTCTCTAGGCCCTAGGCCCGACTCAAAGTCCAAAAAATTTTTGGATCGGACTCAAGGAGGGGTGTGGCCTGACCTAATCCGGCCTATTTTCAGTTCTATTTGTAATCCCGCTCGGTAATTTGAAACTTCTAAGATGAAATTTGCTTGGATGCCATGCTGGTGTGCTCGCGCGGCCTAGGACCTAGAGAAATGCTCTAGAAGAATGGAAGATCGAGTGAGAGGCCCTTGGTTTCAGATAGAGAGAAGGAGGAAGAAGAGGGGATAGAATGGTTTCAGACAGAGGGAAGCAGGAAGAAGAGGGGATAGAAGAATGGAAGATCGAGTGAGAGGCCCTTGATTTTAGGCAGAGGGAAGGGCGAAGAAGAGGGGATAGAAGAATGGGAGATCGAGTGAGAGGTCCTTGGGGGACCGAGGATAAAATATATCTCATGGGATAAAAGATAGTGGAAGGAGAATTGTGGGTCGCCTAGAAAGTGGGGGAATAGAGAGAATATTAGGAAATTTGTACTATGACTACTCATTTGGAAATAACTCTCTTAGCCTAGCTCATGGTTCTTATGCTATAAGGAGAGGTCGATGAGTGGCATGGCAAGCATTTTAATTGTCCACATAAGCTTCAATAATTTGGAGAAATGGAGCTACCTTTCTGGGGCCCTTTTCCGTAGGCGTGTTTCTATTTTGTAGAAGTGGTAGCACCTTTTTCATGAGGTGGGTTGGGACTCGTGAGTGAGAGGGATGGGGGGCTCATGTTGGGAAAGAAACAGATGGTATCAAATACGATGGAAGTCAAATTGACTTTTATGCCCCTATGTCATTCTCCTTCATGAGCATATGGGTGTGTAGAATAGGGAGGAAGTAATAAGGGTAGTTTAGGTAAGGAAAAGATATGGTTGGAATAATTGGGCATGACTTTATTATTATCTTTTAGTTTTTTGATCTATTTTTAGCTGACAGTAGAATTCTTTATAGTCGGTCACAAAAATGACACTCTCTTATTATCTTACTAGCTTTATATATTGGGTTGGTGTCATTGGTTTTTACTACAAGTAATACTTTAGAAGATCTATCGGCTGAGCTGCCTAACAAAAAATTTAGGCGGCCCATGATTATGATACATTTGACATGAGGTATGCTAAACAACTGATATATTTGGCATGAAGTATGTTATGGCCTCTTTTTCTTCTTCCCATATGATGTCTTAAAGCTGATGGGTGCTGATAGATTCTGGTTGCTATATTCTTATGATTGTCTTTTTATTTTTTCTGATGATGATCCAAACTAAATGGATATTGAAGGGACTAGCTCCACAGATTGCTATGGCCTCTTTTTCTTCTACTCATATGATGTTTTAAAACTGATGGATGCCGAAGATTAGATTTTATGAACATATATACTAGACTTTATCTGACTTTATTCATATATACTCGATTAGATTTTATGAACATATATAACTTCTTTAATGTTGTCCTTAATCTGCAGTAGATGGCATACCATAGCAGACCTATCCTTGACTTGCCAATCGATGCCGATCCTCCATCAGAGAGATCAGATATTATGTAAGATTATTAGTTAGCATCTGCAATGTATCAGCAAAAAAATAATTCTCATCCAGCAGTACATGATAATGTATTGGTCTGCTGATCCTTTGAATAAAAATAAAATATAGATAAATTAATATAAAATTATTTTGAAAACTAGATAAATTATGTCAACCATAATTTCTAATCAAACTATTATAACGTTACTTCCTACTCCAAGCATATAAAATACCATGTTATTTTTATGAATATGGTACAAAGTTAAGGTATCATGATATACAGTTAAATAAATATGATATATAATTATTTTATTTTGATACATAATTAATTCATTATGATATATAGTTAGTTTTATTTTCAGAGATTATAGATCATGTCTTTCCGAGGTCGGAGCTGTCACAGCTGAGGAGAGAGCTCTGCAGGAGAGAGAGCTCTCATGTAGCTAGCTCGCATGGTTTTGCGACACACATATCACATGATAAACTCTGATACTTTAGATATTTTTTTTATATTATTTTATCTTTTATTATCTAATATAATATTCTTTATAATATCTTGATACTCTTGGATTCAGATGACGTAGGGTCACCAGTGACTCCACACTCACATGGAGCAGCGTCAGGCTCTCAAAGTCAGCGGTATGGTAGAGGATCCGCTCGGCTCGCGGTATCTCTAACTCAGTCAGAGGATAAAGAGCTCATCCATACTCAGAGCCACTCGTAAGTACTATATCTTCACTGAATATATTTAAAATTTAGCTGATCGTTGTCGTAGATGGTCAAGAATAAAAATCAACTCAAGCTATATAGATAGGATGAGTCAGGATCATTTCTACGGAGATCTAAGATGATTATTTTTTTTTAGAAGAAATAAAAGAGAATTGATTGGAGAAAGATTAAAAATAAATAGAATAGTAAGAATTAAATTAAAAATATAAATTAATTTATGAAAAAAATAATTCAAAGAAATAATCTAGAAATTCTAAATCCATCATGCAAATTAGATTTATTTTTTTTTTATGTTGTAACATTAATTCTTGTGATTGAGGTATTAGTATAGCTTATCTCTAAGGGGTACGGACTGTATCAGTAGATCACAGCTCATCCTATCAGAGTATAAATTATCTAAATTTAATAATAAGATATAAGGTTTAATCTAACATACCACGATCTATCTCTCCTAGGTACATACCGTATTCAAGGATCACGGTACGTTAGTGAAGGATATAGTTCATGTAGGCTAGATCAATACCTCAAAAAAATAAAAAGATATGAAACAAAAGTATAATTTTATTGCATGAAACTTAAATATAAGAAAAAAAATAAAAATCCATTTACAGGCTTCATCGTATTCTTGGATTGAAGGGATTTAACCACGCATCAAGATCTCTAGCTCCATATTCTCCCTCTCTTTGATCCCTAAAGCTTCTTTATTTTTTTTTCTAATTTTTTCTTGCTTTTTCACTAATTTTTTCTCCTCTCAAAACTTATTTCTAGACTCCTTATTTATAGATAAATTTTTTATATTTTTTAATAGAAAAAAGAGTCCTAAAACTCTTAGAATTCGTATAATATCTTTTACATTAATTTCTGACCATCGGATCGCCTTTGGACTACCCAAATTAGATCAAAAATCCATATTTTAATCTTTATCAAAGTTGAATGTGATTCTGACCATCCGATCATGCTTTAGATGAGATTCCAACCATCGAATCGCATCTTTGATCTCCTATTCCAAGTCGGGAGCATCCTCCGCCATTGGATCGTGCGATAGATGGAATCTGGGCCATCAGATCGTGCTCAAGAATCTTTATTACACTTGGGAATATTGTCAGCCATCCAATCTGGGTCAGGATGAATGTGGACTGTCAGATCATGCCCTGACTCTATGGATCGTGAAATATTTTCGATGGATCGTGCCCTGACTCCATGGACCAAGTGGCCGGTCCACCATGCACCGAAGGCTATAAAAATTATTTTAAAGATATTTTGACTTGATTTTCACTCTAATTTTTGCCTGAAAAATAAAAAAAAATATGCATTAAAATTTTTAAATTTTTTTATTATTTTGGTGCTTAAAAGTGCTTAATTAAATTGACATCTATTTTTCATAAATATGTTCTAATTTTATATTTTTTTAAAATTATTTATTTTTGTAAGAAAATCTAATTTATTCATGAAATTAGATTTTTAAGAAGATGTTAGCACAATAAATTACCAAAAATATCTTCAATAAATATAAACATATACTACTTATCACACCCCCCAACTTGAATTTTACTCATCTTCGAGTAAAGAAAAAAATTAGAATTAAGTATCATTTAATTTAAAATTTTAAATTTTACCAAATAATTTTTAAAAAAGATCACTGATATTCATTAGAGCATAAGTGAGTTATATCATTGGGGTATTAATACTAATCAATATGAGAGTTAAGCTAAGAATACTAAATTTTTTTAAATTTTTTTTAATTTATTTTTACCTTTATCTCCAAATCATTAACCTACATATGGATAAGTATATTGTTACTTCCATCTTTCATTTATTGGTTATTATTTTTTTTTAATATTGTACTGTTATTGAGTGTCTTAACCCCTTAAGCTTTCTATTTGATCCATATAGCGAGTTTTCAGTCAATGACTCCCAAACCAAATGGCTTTAGGGTACCAGGTATAAAATACTTCTCAAATCTACTTGCTCAAATCAAATAGGCTACGAGTTAAAACTAGCTTTACAACAAGTTTCTTTGCCCTTCATGTCTTTTGATGCGAAACTCAATGCTTGCTTAGGCAAAGAGACCCGATTACTCAGTATGAAGTACTTAAATTTTTTTTTAAATATAAAAAAATATATAGTTACCCTACACAAACCCATAGAAAAAAAACTCTTCTTTGATATTGGTAAAAAAATTTAAAAATACTCAAAAAAAATTATTTAAATTCTAAACTTAACTCTTTATTAAATTTTCTTAATACTTGATCCCTCGATATCTCACAAACTCTTTAATCTGTATATCAATTTTTTTTAAAAAATATTTGGTTTAACTCGATTCTTAAGTGTAATCAGGTACTTAAATGCTAAATACTAACTTACTTGAAGACTTAAAAAAAATTTTAAATTTTTTTTTATTTTTCCCCCCAACTTAATTAACATTGTCCTCAATGGAGTAGAAAAAATGAAAGGATGAATAAAAAGAGAAAGAAAAGGAGAGATATCACCTGATCCAGAAGTCTTTTCAAAATTAATTCTCCCCCCAACTTAGCCAATATTGTGCTCAAATCTCTTCAAAAGATACGAAGCAAGACTTGATTAACCTAAATAAAATACAAAAGATATCAAAAATAAAAGCTGAAATTGGGTTGCCTCCTAGAAAGTGCTAAGTTTAACATCTTCAGCTAGATCACATTTATTGATAGGTGTTTCCACATAAAGTAGTCCATTATTCCTAAAAAAATAAAGATCAATTAAAATAAAATAAAAAAAATTTGGGTTGCCTCCCAAAAAGTGTTAAGTTTAACATCTTCAGCCAGATGCTAAAAGAGTGCCTATCCTATTCTTGTCCGAATCTTAATATAGGTTTGTAATTCTCTACGTGATTCAGACTCTTCCTCAAGGTATTTTCTACTTGGGACCATTATGTGACTCATTCTCTTGATAACTAATAATTCTTCCTCTATAATTAGATCTAGGTATAACTTAAGTACTAGTCGGGGTTTTAAGAGACCTAGATCCATATACTCGATGTGCTAAGAGAGTGTTTTTGGATCTCCTATTGTTGCCTTTTTCTTTTTAATCAGAGGTTCAACCAGTGTTATGAGGGGTTCAACAATTAATTTTGAATTTAGTTGAGTATAATGATCACTAGGTGTGGATACCTCATTATTATTATCAACTTCGGGTATCTCCTCCAGTTTCTCAGACTTGAATGTTCTTAACTAATTGAACTGGTTTTTAAGTTCTAGACCATTCTGAGCTCTAGGGTCATCCTCTAGTTGGCTTGATAATCTATCCTCTTCTAGTTTACTAATCGCTATAGTTGATTGGTCCAATTGTTTAAATAATTGGTCAATAGTTTGTATGAAATTATTGAGAGTATTTTTAATATCTGAGATTGATTGCACTAAGACATCTAGACTCTTTTCTAATGTGTTGACTCCTTCCTCAGGATCCAAATCTAGTTGATCATTCAGTGTTTGATTGGGCTTTAGACAGGGTTGATAAAAATTATGGGCTCCTAATGTTGCATCTTGTAACCATGTAAAATTGGGATGACTTTTTGACCCTAGATTATAGATTGGTGCATAAGGTTCATTTATGTAGCTTTCATTGAATGCACTCTCCTGTATGAACTTAGTTTAGATTGGGTTCATCAAATAAGGACATTCCTCTACAACATGATCCTGTATTTTTGGATTGAAGGGATTTAGCCACGCATCAAATATGTAAGAATTATTGGATAAATCCTCCTTTATCAATTATTTTATCATTCTAAAGACTTCATCATAAAATTAAGAGTTCTACAAAGAAGATATAAAAATATGATGAACTATCAAAATAATTTTTATTCATTGATTAATAATTCATATACAAGAGCTCAATTGTTTACAATAATATAATTGACTTTAGGATATAATTTTTAACAACTCCCACTTGGACTAAAGTCAATCAGAACAGTATCTTATACCTATCTTTCACTTATGTTCATCAAATTTTTTGATCCTGAGAGCTTTAGTAAAGGGATTGGTCAGATTTTTCTTTCCATCAATCTTCTGCAGCTCAACATCACCTCGATCCATGATCTCAGGGACAAGATGATAGCAACATAGAATGTGTTTGATTCTTTGATGGGACTTGGGTTCCTTAGCTTGAGCTATGGCTCTAGTACTATCATAATATAGTAAGACTAGACCATCAATAGAGGAAACCACCTCAAATTCACTGATGAACTTTCTTAACCAAACCGCCTCTTTTGCAGCATCAGATATCGCAATGTATTTCGCTTCACATACAGAGTCAGCTACCATTTGTTGCTTGAAACTCTTCCAGCATATCGCTCCATCATTCAAGGTAAAAATATAATCGGACATATTTTTACTATCATCATGATCTGACTAAAAATTGGAATCAGTATATTCCATAAGTTTCATGTCAGTATTTCCATAGGTAAGCCATTGATCTTTAGTATTTATTAAATACTTAAGGATTATCTTTATAATTTTTTAATGATTTTCATTCGGATCAGACTGATACCTATTCACTACCCCTAGTGAGTGGGCCACATTCGGTCTCGTACATATCATAGCATATATGATAGATCCCACTACCAAAGCATATAGGATTCTACTCATATGCTCTCTCTCTTGTGGGGTTATCAAAGAATCTTTCTTAGAGAGAGTAATTTCATAACCTATCGAAAGATAGCTCATTTTGAAATTTTTTATATTGAACATTTTAATATGGTATCGATATATGTGGATTGGGACAATCCAAGCAATCTTTTAGATCTATCTCTATAGATCTTCATCCCTAGGATGTAGGATGCTTCTCTCAAATCCTTCATGGAGAACTGTGATGACAGCTAGAGCTTCATACTTTATAATGTAGGGATGTCATTTTTAATTAAGAGAATATCATCCACATACAGTATAAGAAAGATGATCATAGAATTGTTAGCCCATTTATAGATGTAAAGTTTTTCTTCGTTCTTAATGAAGCCATACATTTTTATCATCTTATCAAAATACATATTTTAATTATGAAATATTTGCTTCATTCTATAAATAGATCTGTTTAGTTTGCACACTTTAGATTTATCTGTGGATATGAACCCTTCAAATTATATCATACACACCTCTTCTTTCAGCTCTCCATTAAGAAAATTGATTTTGACATCCATTTATCAGATCTCAAAATTTAGGTATACTACTATTGCAAGCATAATCTGAATAGACTTGAGCATTGCCACAGGAGAAAATATCTCATCATAGTCAATACCATAATATTGATGATATTCCTTGACAACTGGATGGGCTTTATGGGTCTCTACCTTCCTGTCTACTCCTCTTTTTCTTTTGAAAATCTATTTACACCTTATGGGTCTAATTCTTTTAGATGGATCAACTAGTATCCATACATCATTACTTTTTATAGACTCCATCTCAGATTTTATAGTATTAAGCTATTTTTCAGAGTCAGACCTTTGCATGGCATCCATGTAGGTGATCGATCCTCATCATTCTCATCTAGTTCAACAGGATCACCATCTCAGATAAAAAAATTATAGTATCTATCCGACTGATGTGGTACTGTATCGAATCTCCTTAAGGATACCTCTATAGGCTCCAAATTTGATTTATCAATTAAATCTGATTCTGTATGTTTATTAAATTGTGTCAATTTTTCTATCTCACCTACTTCACAAAATTCGATCTTAGTGGCATCAATTCTTTCTCTAAGGAACTCTCTTTTCAAAAAGACTGTTCTATTGCTGATGAACATCTTTTGTTCTTCAACGAGATAGAAATAGTACTCTTTTATTTTCTTTGGGTATCCTACAAATAGGCACTTATCGGATCTAGGTCCAAGCTTATTTGTCTTTAAATGTTTGACATAAGTCCGACATTTCCAAATTTTAAGGTGTGAGAGTATTGATTTACGCCCTGTCCATATCTCATATGGTATTTTATTGACAGACTTGTTTGGAACTTGTTCAGTACGTAGCAGGCAATATCAATAGTGTATCCCCAAAAAGAGATTGATAGATTCACAAAGCCCATCATGGATCAAATTATGTCTAACAGTGTTCGATTCCTCCTTTCGGACATCCATTGTGTTGTGGTGTTCTTGGAGGTGTCCATTATGAGAGAATCCTATTCTCTTTTAGATATGTCGAAAAATCACTGGTGAGATATTCTTCTCTTCAATCTGATCAAAAGATTTTAATACTCTTTTCAATCTATTTTTGTACTTCACTATAAAATCATTTGAAAATTTTAAATGAATCGGACTTATGTTTCATAAGATAGACGTATCCATACCTCGATAGGTCGTCAGTGAATGTAATGAAGTAATTATATCCCCCACTGGCACTTATGTTCATAGATCCATCTACATCACTATGTACCAGACCTAGAACATCACTAGCTCATTCATCCTTTCTTTTAAAAAGTGACTTTGTCATCTTACCAAGAAGAAATGATTCACAGGTCGATAATGATTCACAATCATTAATGTTGAGAATTCTCTCTTTGTTTAACCTGTCTATTCTATTTTTATTTACATGACCTAACCTACCATGCCAAAGATAGGTATCATAGACATTATCTATTTTGAGTGTTTATTAGACGTGTACACTACGCTAACAGGCTAAGAGAGAAGGTATATGCTATGTTTCAATTATCCATGTATGATTGTAGTATCATTCAAAATGATATCATAAAAATTATTTTTTATTAAAAAATTTAAACCAATTTTGGCCAAAAGGCCTACAGAGATGATATTTATCATAAAGGAAGGATAATAATAACACTTATCTAACATAACAATCCTACAATCAAAAATAAGTTGAATGGTTCTTAAAGCTAGAACTGGAACAAGGCTTCAATCTTCAACGTTCAGGAATCGCTCACCTTCACTAAACTTTCTACGAACCTAAAGTCCCTATAACGAATTGCAAATGTTAATTAGACTTTCAATATCTAATATCTAGGTAGTAGTATCGTAGATAGAAAAATTATAAGGAGTTATCATATGAATATTTTGTCCAGCAACATATTGCTTGTTTCTCTTCTTCAGCCTGTTAGAGTCAAGGAAAGCTAAATATTGAAGATAATTTTTCTTTCAGTGAACCAGCTTCTTATAAAAGAAGCATTCCACTTGACTCTTATTGACCTTCGACTTCTTGCTCTGCTTCAGTTTTGAATCCATAGCACAACTCTTCTGCACATTTTTCTTCTTTCCTCTCTTAGAGAAATGATAACCTACTGATGACCCACTATCACATGCATCGGCTCCTTCTGGAGCTGATGGTCTTTCTCAAATATCTACAGTAATCCTAGCAAATCATGGTAGTTCACTGTATGCTTAGTCATTTTGTAATTACTGAGGAAGGATAGGTAAGACTTTGGTAACGAGTTTAGAATAGCATCCTTGTCCAATTGTTCATGTAACAGGAAGCCAAGTTTGCTCAAACATTCAATCTGTTCAATCATGTACAATACATGATTAGTGACTGATACCCCCTCTCGAATATGGATATTGAACACAGCACAGGAGGTTTTATGTCTCTTAGCATCTTCAAAGATACTGAAGGACTTGTTCAACATTTGAATCATCTCCTCCAGTTGTGTATCCTTGAACTTACAACTAAGCTTGTCGTTCATGGCAGCCCTCATGATGTAATATATAGTAGTGTGATCATTGAGCCACTTCTGATAAGTATTTCTTGTCGCACCACGTGCGTTGGCAGTAGGTTCTTCAGGTGCAGAATCCGTAAGAACATACAGGATTCTCTCATACTCTAGGATGATCTTCAACTTTTGATATTAGCTATCGAAGTTGAGTCCGATAAGTTTGTCACTATCTAACAATGAGCAGAGTGATGGAGTGTTAGCCATTGCTGAAAAAACAAAAAATCTAGTAGTATATGAATTATTTAATCCTAAAGATATAGATTTTAGTCTAAAATTTCTTCTACTATTTTATATGAATTGATAGCCTCTATTTTTAATTCAAAAAATTAAGTTAATTTCTTAGCAGGTACTAGAATCCACATAGACTACACATGGGCGCGAGTGTGGCTCGACCAACCCCTGTGCATTTATGGATATATTCTTAACCAATTATTTTTTCAAATAATTTTTAGTAATATATTTTTTCTCAAGTATCTCTTCAGCAGGCGTGTGGCACCTCTACTGAAAATCTTAGTTAGGTCCAACCATTAACATGACCTACCCAGTGCATCTAACAACGAATGTCCAGGTTCGAGTATAGCTCGGCTAACCTGACCATTGATCTGAAAGATACAACAAGATTATCATATGATGAATGATAATTTTAATCTCCAATAAACACTAGGCATGTGGCATCTTCAATGTTTATTTAGAATATTGGACCCATTATCATGCACTTTAATGGGCGGCTATAAACTAGTTATCACTATAACTATATCATTTTAAGGACCTAATAATTTAGAAGATTTGATTAATATTTTATGAACAAGAGAAAAAAATAATCGATAAGTCATAAATTCTCCCACTGACTTCACCAAATCATGAAGAGGACTAGAGATATGCTAGTCTAGAGATACCTAAATCAGTCAAATTGATTTACCTAGAAAGTATGGCTGAACTCAAATCAGAAAGCAACCTAATCGAAAATAGATCGACCATATTGGCTAGGTAAGTGGAGATCGATGGAAGGGTCCTCATTTCTTTCCTTAGTTAAACACCAACATAGCTAGTCAGGAAAGAGAACAGTCCCAATTAAACATTCCTTTCAGCCACTTGCTTTAGACACTAATCGATTTATCAGATTCGATTTGGTCAGCCTATAGATTCGGGTTCAACCACTGAGCTAACAATTAGGTCCATTTGGTCTAATAAAGCATAGACTTGACCAACTATAACTATTAAGTTTGATCTAGAGAAATTTGATCTAATCTAATTTAACTCTTAATTAGATTTAATTAATTTTTTAATTTAGTTCATATTTAATTTTAATCCTAGGTCTAACCCAATTAAATAACCTGATTCGAGCTAACCCATAGCCCCATGATTTATGAAGTATCTTGAGATCTTCAATTCTCAAATCTAATTCTTTTAATCTTAATTTCCAATTAAGTGTATGAAATCATGTATTGAAATAATTTCAATTATAAATTTTTTTACAAGAATTTTCATGCAAAGCATACATCATATGTCACTTAATTTTTAGATCTTAAAAATTAATTTTTAGATCAAAGTTTAATAATTAAATATGTATTAATTTGATCTAAATATCATTTATATATCACATATATAACAGTAATATTTAGATCTCTATAGATTACATCATATATAAGAGACAATCCAGATCTTAAAACTAATTTTTATATCTAAAATTATTTTATTAAAATTATAATAAATCATAAATAATTTTAGATTTAATCTAAATTTATTTATGATTAAAATAATTTTAAAACTTTTTTCGCTATTTTTTTTCATAAGATATGATCACAATAGCACCCCTACATGTCATAAGAGAACCTATCGAATGAATAAGAGAGAGACTTTAATTCTTGCTTCTTCTTATGACCGAACGGCCTGGTGATCAATTCAATCTGAGTATTGGGCTACCAAGATTAAAAATTTGATTTCAAATTTATTTATATCTATATGTGCGGTGATCAGAAAATATGGCATGCACATGTGAACATAATCATATGCAACATGACATTCAGATCAGAACATTGCATCATACATTATTTCAAATTTGAACCTTTATTTATATAGCATATAAATCAAACATTTTAGATCTAAAATTACACAAAATGTTATTCAAAAAATTGATATGAATGCAAAGAAAAATTTTGGTTAAACCTAATTTCAATAAGTGTAGAAATTTGTTTGCAATCAGATTTGAAAATCTATTAAAATAGATTCAATTCAGATCTTGATTAAAGTCTAACTTCTAACTTGAAAAACTTTCACAAAAAATCTATCAAAATAGATTTAAAACAAAGCACAATTAGATGGTTATTTTAGTAGAAAAATCCACAACAAAAATTCTATTAAAATTGATTTTTAATAGGTCTAAATCAACCATTAATTTGAATTTGAAAATCTGGTCAAAACTAGATCAGAAAAATTCAGATAAACAGGTTTAAAATAGGTTTATTTTCTACCAAAAAAAATCTGGTCACATACCAGATGTGAACATAACAGAAAAAAATTTAATCTATGCATTCATATCCTAACCTGGCTCTGATACCAGTTGAAGAAAAAAATCTGATCCAGATCGGATTGTCAGGATGAATCTGAACAGATTTCTATTTTAAACTTTTCATAACAATTATGTTTATCTTTGATGCACAGTAGAATTGAGATCAAGTGCTAGATTTCTTGAACCAGTTGTCTCATGAGATCTGGATGCATAGATTCTCTACTTCACATGCATGCTAGGCACCGCAGGAAAAAAGGATGAAGATCTTACGCATCAATCCTTGAGAGGGAAGCAAGGAGAGGAAGGAGATCTGATCTCACGCTTGAGGAACTCCCTAGATGGGATCTTCATGCCAAGAAATCAGTGCCAAGATGAAGCACGCTCCTTTCTTTTTGTCACACAAAACACTCTTCCTCACCGATGTTTTTCTTTCTTTTTGTTGCATAAAAGATTTTATTAATTATCGATGATTTCAGCCCTCCCTTCTTATAGATGATGCCCACTTATCTGATTAGTTGCCCCATGGTTTAGGACTCCAATTCAAATCTAATTTGAATTGGTTCATATCCCTATCAAAATAGGAAACCCAAGCAAGAAATGATGCCAACTTGCATGTCCCTTATTTTCACATGCGCACAATAGAGATGGGGCAAAAAAAAAATCAGCACCCCACTTCCTTCTTGGTCAGCCAAACATGAGAGAGAGTCCTAGGGATTCAGGACTTTGTGGATCTAATCTAAATTGGTTCAAATTAGGCTCAATTCGAATTCAATTTGAATCTGATTCAAACTATCTTCGAAGAGGCTGTTAATCCTAATCTAATTAGGATTTAGGTCCAAGTCTAAATTGAATTATTAACCCAATCAAGCCTAATTAAATCAGATCTAATCTAAAATAATTAAGATTCAAATCCAATCTCTCAAAAATTTTTTGGATCATAGGTCAGACCATATTCATCTCCAGAATTAAACTTGCGGCTTATATCCAGTGCTAGCTAGACATAGTCAATGTTTAATCTCGTATGACCTCTAACTTAATTCTCAATTAAGTAAATCTATATGTTCAATCAAGTCAAGTACTTTCAAATTGAATGTATAGATGTTAAGTCAATTCTTTCCTATATTATTTGACTTTGTGCGTGACTCCATAGGTTCGAACACTATGTCGGTAGTATAGGAATCATTTTCTATATTAATTGAAGTGACCATCTAGCAATGATATCTAACGTTCGGATGGATCGAATAATTACAAAGTAATATTCAAAAACCTCGATATATGGTTACCACAAAATTCATCCCTTTGATCCTAAATGCTCAGAACAACATAGGATTAAACTATCAGCCCTTGATAAGTCATCCATATTATATTTCAACCTTTCTAATCCTATGACAGATCATCTGGATTACCATGGCCAAGATTTTACTAAATTAAAATACAGTGAAGCATCATCTCCTATAATTCAAAGGGGTCAATCCCATCTTGACTCACACACAAACTTCACAAGTGTTTGACTGTATCCAGTAGCCTTCCGTCACTATATTAAAAATACTGATGGTCCGACACTAAAGCACAGTGAGTTACTTGTAAGTCACCGTAGTGATCTCAGGTCTGAGGGACATGTATATGCATATCCTTCATGAGCTGCTCTTGACAGCAGAGTGCTCCACAGGTGAGTCACTGTTCAGTAACGATGTACTCCTACATGTCACCTGTTTGCCATACCAACGTCTCTATACTCTTTGCTTGCGAAGACAACCAGCCTATATGGCACACAACAACCTATACTCGATAAATATCATCATCTTTTTAATGATGTATCATTTGATCGTGAACATTATTTAAGAACTATTTGATACATCCTCCTTTATCGATTATTTTATCATTCTAAGGACTTCATCATAAAATTAAGAGTTCTATAAAGAAGATGTAAAATTATGATGAACTACCAAAATAATTTTTATTTATTGATTAATAATTCATATATAAGAGTTCAATTGTTTACAATAATACAATTGGCTTTAGGATACAATTTTTAATAATTTATTTTTAAAGGAAGAATTTATAAATCGAAAATGATTCAAGAGTCGATGAGCCTAAAAGCTCATATCATTTCAATTTATTTATTCTATCCTTTCTAATATGACCAAACCTGAGGTGTCACATATACTTCAAATTCATCTTATCTCTAGATCTTTCAGATCCTTTGGCACTCACTATCTACTCAAATACCAATATTGAGCAGACCCAACATACCTTCTGAAAGCATATTTTCTTTTTTTTTCTTTAGGCTTTTCAGGTATATAGGACATCTCCTTTTAATGGCTATCAATATCATAGAGTTAGCAGCCTACTTAGGAGCTTCTTTCTTTGGCTTGCTCTCAAACCTATGTTTCTTGATAGATTGCTTCTTCTAAGTAGACCTTTTCTTGGAAGTAGAAGCCGCTCCACAGTGAGAACTCTATTCCTTGAACTCTTCAAGGTCCCATTGGTAGTTACCAACATATTCAATAATTTAACTAAGGTGCAATTGATCTAGTTCATGTGATAGTTTACTATAAACTATCTATATGAACTAGTAAGAGATTGCAGGATCAAATCTATTCAAGCTTCTCAAGCTCATCTAAGTCCTTAATCATTGTCAACAATGATCATGAAGTGATTACTCTTTGATCAATTATTGGATGGTTTGGTAACATAAGGATATCCTGATCATGATATAAGCTTAACCCTTTTAAAACTTAAAACTATTTTGGATTCCTGAGTCCGTCTTTATAACTTGTTTGGTTAGTCAATTGATTTCTAATATGTGAGCTAAAAGATTTTAAACGATATTTTATTCTATCAGAGAGTAGAGATTTTAGTTAGATATTTATACTTGATTTTAATATTTATTCTAGGATCTTTTGAAATAAATATATCTCCTACTATTTTCTCAAATCTCTTATATTCCTCAGGTAGAGAAATGAAATTCCTTCACGACTAGGATTTCAAGTGGGTACTGCAGTCTCACTAATTGGCACACCACATCACCTAACAGTTATTGATGATGTGTCAACCAATGAGTGGACAATACTTGTCCAATGCTTTTCAAGCAAATTGTAGTGGTCATCGGTCTCTAATTTCTGAAGCCTCACCTAATAGTTATTGGTCTCATTCCTTAGTTAAGTCAGATCCATCATTCTTACGAAAGTGAAGCCATCATTGGGATCCTCATGTAATAGTTATTGGGCCTAACCTATCTCCATCTCACAGCATCTCATGCTTAATAGAGTGGTTGCATCTTCTCTGATGCAATTGAACTACTATATCTACTTGAGAACAATCAACACTCGGAAGGGCCGGCACATCTACAATGATGGAAGATCATTCGGTTTAATATTTGTGAGGAGATTTAATTTAAGTCTTCTTAGATTTAATTATTTATTTACATCACATGTAAATCCATAATTATATTAGATCTACTAGTAAGATCGCGTCTTGACTCATCAAGACCAGACTTATGGTGCAATGCAATCATGATGAACTCAACACTAAGCACCTAAAATCAGAATTTGATCAACCAAATTGATCAGATAAGTGATGATCGGTGGGAGGCTCTCCGTTGCTGATGCAACGATCTTAATTAAGTAACCACCTTTCAAAGTACTTTTTTTAGACACCAATAGGTCAATCTATTCTAAATTAGGTTTGGCTTTTGGTTCCTCACCACAGATTGAGAAATTGCAACCATTTAAAGTGTATTCATGATATAATCCTACTCCAAGAGTTTGTACTAATTCATGGAGATCACTATATGTATCCATGAAAAATACTTGCATAACTATCATATATTGTTTATGTTCATGCTTATTTCTTATGATGTTTTATGTATCAATCTCTTTTCATCCTAGAACAACCATACCATATAACGACCCTCATTTTGTCCGAGCAACCTTATTTCAGAATGATCCAAGATTGAGTTATAAAACATAATCTTATATTCAATCAAATTATATTAATTTAAAAGTATCCATATCATCACAGATCACATCAAGATGAATCTCTATCTATGAACATCATTTCATGCATGAACAAATAATAAAGATAAAATTGAGATCTAATAAAATTTAGTTCATATAAAAATTAGATACAAAATTTTATATGCATGAACATAAGATTTTAGATCTTGTAAACAATGCATGAACATCAAATAATCTAAATTTCAGATCTAAAAATAAATTTTCAGATCATAAAATCTATCGCATGAATTTCAACCATTCAAATTTTAGATCATAAAAATAGATTTTTAGATCTTTAAATCCATCTCCTTTTCTCAAGCATTCATAATTTAAGATTTTAAAATAATTTTCAGATCTAAAATCTAGTTCTTAATCTTACAATTATGAGATGGCTCTGATATCACTATTAAAAAATACCGTCATATGGCGATTTGGTATGCATGCAGAGATAAAAAAAAATATAATAAAAAAAAAATTTAAAATTTTTTTTAACATCGTTCTAGGACAACCATACAATATAACGTATCAACATTATGCTAGGACAACCTTGTGTCAAAATAATATTAAAATAAATTATTAATTAGATTTAATCTAATCAAATATGCATAGAGAATATATCTCAATATAAAGTCAGACATCATCATATATACAAGATTAAGATCTGTGCAGAAATAAAAATCAAATTTTTACCTTTACACGATAGATCTTCATTGCGATTTGATGATCCGTATATATCTTCAAGATCCGTTGAAGCCGTGATTCAATGATCTGTGAAAGTCTTCAAGATCTTTTGAAGTCGCACAAGTATCCAGCTTCTATAAATATCCATACGAGACTGATCTGATTAGAAGATCCCGATCTCATCGGGATGTTAACTTTCTTACAGAGATCGCTTTTTGGATTGTCGAATCTTTTATCTCTTTTGATTCTCTTCTCAAAAAAATCAAAGAGATTTGTAGGATGATAAAAAAATCAGATCTAATCTGATATCCTTTTTTTTCTTTTTAAGAAAAAAATCTAAAAAAAAAGAACAAGAGATCAAATCTCCTTTTTTTCTTTCTATCCAACTCTTGAACTGAATCTCGAGGAGAAGGAGATGAAGAACTCATGTCCAACTCTTGGACCATGAGAGAAAGCATGTCCAACTCTTGGACATATGGAATAGAGAGAGGGAGAGAAATCTTGCGTCCATCTTATGGACGTAGGAAGAGAGAAAAGGAGAGGAAGGGTGAGGTGTCTGTCACTTGCAGCGCCCCCTCCTCTTTTTCTCTCTTTTATGCACTATCACATCATCACTCATGCCCTCTCTCCCCCTTTTATTTCTCACACCTCTTCTTATCTCATATGAGGCACCCCTTTTCTTATCTCCTTTTAAACCATAATAACTAGGGTTAGTTAGGGATTTTAGATAGAGTCCAAAAGAGCTTGGACTCTATGAGATAAGGTGCCACCCCTTCATCGTGCGCCTTCTTTCTCCATGCTAAAACATATGAGGTGGTCCCATATAAGGTGCCAACTTAAAAAGGAGAGTCCTTCCACTCCTCAAACATCTTTTTAAAGATAAAGTCAAGGTGGTTTGGGTTTCCTTTTAAGTCAAACACTTAATTGAGTTTAAACCTTTTAGACTAATGAAAACCAATATGACTCAAACTTAGACTAAATCTAATCAAATTAAATCTGATTTAATTTGACTTGGACTCAACCCCATTATTTGATCAAATCAAATAATCTAGAACAATTATAATTAAGTCCTTCTATAACTTACTAACTCTTAGCAAGTCCTCTATATAACTTTTATATATTAGTCCAATCATCAATCATATTGATAATTGAATCCTTTTGTAATTTGAAATCATAATTCAATAATCCGATCAGTTGGACCTCTTTTGTGTGTGACCTCATAGATTTTATTTTATCTAGTAGTGAGATATATTTTGATCTCCATCAAAATATCATTGAAACTCTTTTCAATGGGTTGGAATAATTCTAACTCACCAATTGAGGATTATTGATCATCAAAATAATTCTCATTCATCTCATAATCCATCAGTGATAATTAGCAGCATGTAGTGGCAACCCAGTAGAATAAAAAGAATGAATCTCTAGGTGTAGTTACCATATGATTCAGTTCTTCTATTGTGAGTCCCGCAAAGATAGAGATTATAAAAAATTTGTTAAATCTCATCGTCTGTTATATGTAAGATTTATTTAATTTGAGTTTTTATATGAAACCTATAAAAATATTTTTTCATCATTCACTATATCTTGGTCAAGGTCTTCTGGACTCAGTCTCAAATTATATAAGACTTCTCATTTTCTACTAAGATCGATAGATCCCATCTAGGTGCACACTTTATTCGTACAATGAACCTACTGCAGCTAACATACGTCTCAAGACTCTATATGGCTAGAAGATTGAGTTATGATGTAGTCAAACTATAGCAACCTCATTATGAATAGTCGAGACACTGCAGGTCAAAAAATCACTCACACTACTATAGCATCGAGAAAGTCACTAACGAGTGAGTAGACATCCAAGTAACTTTTTATGTTATCATGTTTGGTACCTTTGTTCTCTAACAAATATTTGTACTCTCATTCCAGTATCCTCATACTATAGATTCGACACTCACTATCCTAAGAAAAATGATTTATGCACCAATCTAACTGGATCAATCACCATCTCCATAATGATCCATCGATCCAAAGTAATTTAAAAATTAACCACCAATGATACATGCCTCAAATTCTCAACTCTTAAGATATGCATCATTAACTTATTAATTTTCTAGAGATTCATGGACACATACATTATATGAATGAAAATTAACTGTCTTAAATAATTTGGTCAAGTATAAAATTATGTTCTAAAAATAATTAATGTGTCAGTCTGATTGACTTCTAGGACATATATCTAACAGTCGCCAAGTCCAGTCTTTAGAGTGCTTAGCAACAAATGATGCGACCCAATCTACTACGCTATTCACCTCTAGATAGATATGCCGCACCACCACTACAGCTGAGAGACAAAGTGCACTCCAGATGTCAAAGTGAAGAGGATGGACTTCTAGCTGCCTCCTACTGTTATGGATCCATCCAATGATGGTGGAATAGTCATCCTCAATAAAAATTCTCTCTGTCGACAGCTCCTATCTAATAAAAATGATGCTCGCTCAGACGTCATGAAGCTCAGCTTCTGAAACTGAAGGCTCGAAGAGATGGAAACCTCTAGCTGCCAATAGTTTGGCATCTAGGCTTCAAATGACAAACACCACACTACTTCTTTCATCTTCAACACTGCTATTAAAGTTCACCTTGATAAATCCTAAAGGAGGGGGCTTGTAGGAGATCAAAATGATCATCTGGATCACTGTAGGAGTAGTAAGGGAGTCTCAGTGAATGAGGGCATCAAGGGATGGGTAAGCAGCATCAAAATAACAATACTCTACCACTAAGTAGATCGTTCTTTCCAACACCCGATGTACAAGAACTACCTCACCATCGAAGACTACGTTGTTTCTGGAAAGCTAAATCTGGTAGGCGATATAAACCAACCTACCCTCCCATATGGAGGTCATTCTATTAGCTGCACTCTGACAGATTGTACTCAAGAAAGACATCAGCCAATCACCCCCAATCAACTCCCAAGGCTGGTCGCCGACCCTCCTCCAAATCAGCCTGGCCCTCAGACATCATAGGATGGCCTTCTCTATTGACTCATCCTCCAATCCATAAATTGGATAAGAAACTGACAACACTATTTCCCTATCTTTAAGAAGCGTGCGCATCGAAAGTCGATCCCATACAAGCTTTCAGAGAAAGAGTCTCACTCTGGGGTGGGTGGGTACTCTCCAAATCTAAGTAACCTCGATCCTCCTAACTGTCATTGGCCTGTACATCTCAGAAAGATTACTCAAGAAAATCTTAGGACAGTAAGATCGGCCCCACACTCTCAGATCTTAACCATGATAAACTGAACTAGGAGTAATGAGGATCCGATCAGTAAGCAGACTGCCAAATAATCTGATGACCTCCTATACTCTCCAGGCCCTACCATCAATGTTAAGTAGATTGTAGATATGCAGATAATCATCCATCTTATTGCTATAGGTCAGCCACTAAAAAAAGGAAGATTGGAGATCCAAGCATCTTGGCTCATGGCCATTGAAGTTTCATCCCCAATCAGCCATCTGACCTGAGCCAGAACAACAGACTTATGAGCACAAATCTCCTTCTAGAGGAAAGAGCAACCGCGGGGGATCTTGATCTGGTACTCTTGGCTCCATGCCTCATATTGGGCCTTCATCAGCTTGCTCCAAAAATAGTCTAGCTAGCTAAGAAAATTTACAGTATGTCTGAAAATCATAGCCTCCTTTATGACTACCATGGACTGAATCCTTAGACCACTATCCCTCACAGGCTGGCAAACTGTCTCCCAGGATAGTAGGTGGATCCCATGCCTGTCGTTCCCTGAGCCCTGTAGAAAATTTTGAAACCATTGCTTTAGTCCTTTGAGATAGAAAATCGGGACAATCTGTTAACCAAGAGGTATATCGGGATAGAACTGAGCACTGATCTTATAAGAGTCATCCTATGCATCATGGAGAAGGTGTTGGCTTGCCAACTCTCGAGTCGATCCTGAATCCACTGCTCCAAAGGTCTATAGTCAGCCCTTCAGAGATGCCGATTGATGATAGGAACACCAGATAGGTCAAGGTCTCAGTAAATTCTCAGATCCCCACCACTCCCAAATCGCCTGCTTCACCTAAATCTTCATCTTGGGGCTGAAGATAATCGCAGGCTTCTGCAAGTTCGCAGCTGCCCTGACGTCTGATAGTAAATCTTAATAATGGATGCAAAATACCTCACATTCTGCATCAAAGTGTTGAGATTTTGATGCCTCAAATTCGATCCATTGGAGAAAAATTCAAGGTAGAGAAGCCCGCAGGAGAAACCATGATGCGGTGGAGACCCGAAGATGCAGCACGCAGAGGCCCACAGCATGATGCGGCCTGCAAGTGAGTGCAGACCCATGGGACGCTTGAACCAGGCTTGCAGTGCGCAGCCCAGGCATGCGTGGGACATGCGGCCTAGGCGCAGCCCAAGATGTGCACAAGCACGCGGTCTAGGTGCGCGCCCATGCAGTGCGACCCTATGCGGGAGTTTGGCACGGTCCATAGGGATTGCATGGGATGGTGCAGTGTACACAGGCATCATGGATCGATCCAATCCACAATACAAAAATCATGACTCACAGGTTCCTTTTGCATGATCCGATTGCTATGGTATGATCAGAGGGGTGTTTTACATGATCTGATGACCCGGGATGTGAGCGGGGAAGATCCAACTATCAGAAGGTAATTTGAGTCCTTTTGAAAGGAGGATTTCATTCCAAACTAGGTTTTGCTTTATAAAAGGGCCCTGATGGTCCGTGAAGGAAAGAAGAGTCAATAGTGAGCACCTGAGAGGTAGAGGAGCTGTAGAGAGAGCTGGAGCAACGGCCAGAGCCTCAGGTGGAGTTGGCAGAGGGTCTCCTTGGGTTTTTGTAAGAGCTTTTATAAGGGGTGAGAGGTGAGAGCTTCTTTTTGAAAAAAAGAGATTTATGAGAGTTGAGAGTGTGTGATCTCCTCTTATAATTATTTTCTTTCATAGTGAAGCCTTTGCATGCCCCGTGATAGTGGACCTTAGTCTAATCTACATATTTGATTATGTCTCTTTTATTTCTATTTTTTTTACTACAATAATTAGTATAAGAGCCAGATGGTACCAGAGTGCATGGTTGTCCAAGTTGCAGTAGTGTTGATTAGGATTGCAGAAGATGAAAAAGTCAGACTCAATCAAGGTGGAGATCAACCAGTATGATGGGAAGAGCAATTTCTCCTTGTGGCAAGTGAGGGTGAAGGATGTGCTCATCCAATAGAGGTTGATCAATGCTCTCTTATATGAGGAGAAGCTGACTACCATAGAGGTGAAGAATTGGAGGTGGCTCCAGATGCAGACAGTGAGTATGATCCATTTGTACTTAGTGGACGATGTGGTGATCCATATATTTGGCGAGACTTTTTCGATGGTGATATAGATGAAGCTCGAGGAAATGTATATAGCGAAGGCACTCACCAATGTTCTCTTCCTCTGAAAGTAGTTCTACTAGCTGTGGATGAGCGAGGGACAGAGCATGTAGGAGCATCTCAGTAATTTTCAGAAGATCCTCACCGATCTTCTCAATATTGGTGAGAAGGTTGAGGAGAAGAGAAGGACGTTGGTTTTGTTTGCATCGCTTCCCCTCTCTTTTGAGTGCTTGATGACTGCTCTTCTTATAGGAAAGAGTACCGTCAAGATAGAGAAGGTTACTTCTACACTACTTTAGAATGAGGTTCTCAGAAAGGAGAAAGGAGAATCGAGCTTCGAGTTCAGATGGTGATTTAGCATTGGTGATGATTGGAGGTGGTGGTGGCAGAAGATGAAGTGATAAAAGATCACAACATGGACAGTCCAAGTCTAGATCAAAGGACTCAAGCAAGATCAGATACTATCGATGTGATGAGTTAGGGCATTGAGTCAGAGATTATCCATAGCTCAAAGATCAGATGAAGGATACTGTGGTGATGGCGAGTAATGATATAGAAGAAAGTGATGATGTTCTTCTAGTGTTAGATGAGGTATCTACTTCTTCTCCCCAGTAAATTTTGGATTCTGTTTGTTTGCATCATGTGTGTTGTAGAGAGGAGCTGTTCGATACCCTAGAGAGTAGTAAGGGCACTGTTCACCTATCGGATGGATCGAGCTGTCAGATCAAGGGCAGTGGGATGGTCAGTTTATTGATGCATGATAGATCAGTAAGAAAGTTGGATGCGATCTGATATATACTTAGCTTCAGAAATAATCTAATTTCTCTGAGCAGACTGGATTTATGTAGCTATAGATAGAGAGTGGATAATGAAATCTTGAAGATCATGCATAGCAGTAGGGTTGTGATTAAGAGAAGAAAGTATGGAGAACACTATCTCTTAACAAGAAGCTCAGCACGAGGTGGAGCTTCAAGAGCCAGTGGGAGCCCAGTGCGAGGTGGAGTTCCAAGAGCAAATGGATCGAGTATGAGATGGGAGACTCGAGACGATGATAGGCGATATTGCAAGGTGAAGTTTCTATTACTGTTGGAGGCTATCCCGAGCAGATCTCAAGTTAGGTGGATCACAGCACACGATGAAAATGAGATCGAGTGGTCTGACTCGACTCCCATATTTATCCATTCATGGGTAGCAGGCTTATGCCCTAGGGCATGAGGATGATATCATCTAGAAGCTTTTAGAGTTAGGTGGAGGCCGAATGTCGAGTCAAGATAGAGATTGTTAAAATTTTGATACCTCAATTCAACCCACTGGAGAAAAATCCAAGATAGAAAAGTCCGTAGCAGAAACCACGATGCAGAGGAGGCCCAGAGATGCAGCATGTGGAGGTTCGTAGTATGATGCGGCCCACAGGTGAGTGCAAGCTCATAGGACGCATAGCCCAAGCCTGCAACGCATGGCCCAGGTGCATGTGGGACGCACGGCCCAGGCGCAGCCCAACATGGGCACGTGTGGCCCAGGCGGGTGCATGGCCCAAGATGCGAGTGGAGATGCGGTCCAAGTACGTGCCTCATGGTGCGACCTTGTGGGGGAGTTTGGCACAGTCCATGGTGGACCGCATAGGATGGTGCGGTCCATGTGGGCATCATGGACTGATCCGATCCACAGTCCAAAAATCATGGCTCATAGGTTTTTTTTGTGTGATCCGATGGCTGTGGTGCGATCAAAGGGGTATTTTACGCGATCTAAGGGCCAGGGATGCGAGCGGGGAAGATCCAATGGCTAAAAGGTAATTTGAGTCTTTTTGAAAGGAGGATTTCATTTTAGACTAGATTTTTGCTCTATAAAAGGGCCCTGATGGCCCGTGAAGGAAAGAGGAGTCGGTTGGAGTTGACATTGAGCACCTGAGAGGCAGAGAAGCTGTAGAGAGAGTCGAAGTAGCGACCAGAGCCTCAAGTGGAGTTGGTAGTGTGTCTCTTTGGGTTTTTGTGAGAGCCTTTGTAAGGGGTGAGAGGTGAGAGCTTCTTTTTGAAAGAGAGAGATTTATGAGAGTTGAGAGTGTGTGATCTCCTCTTACAATTATTTTCTTTCATGGTGAAGCTTTTGTATACCCCATGGAGGTAGACCTTGATCATAATTGGTACCAGATCTCCAACATAAGGCCTATCCAATAAGAAGGCAATCATTTGCGAAAAGAAGGTGCGAAAGTGGCTGCACCCCTGGGGTAGGCCAGTAGGACCCCAACACCGACCTCGGGACTGCTGCCCTCAATGTCTGAGATAAAGCATCAACAAACAAAATAAATGGATAAGAGAAGAGTGGGCAACCTTGATGAAGCCCAACTGTCGAGTGAAAGAACTCCATTGGGGTACCATTAATTAGGATAGCAAAGCTAGAATTCTCCATGCAATCCATGATCCAGTCAATCCATCTCTCCTGAAATCCAAACTTTCAAAGGATCCACCTAAGAAACTGCCAGCTCATCGATCATATACTCGCTCCATATCTAGCTTGATCGCCATGAGGCTCTGATAGATAGGAGCATACTGCAGATCTTGCACAATCTCTTGGGCAAGTAAGACATTGTCAGTGATGTTTCGATCGTTGGCAAAAGCATCACGCTCCAAGAAAATTAGACGAGGCATAATTGGCTTTAGTCGATAGATCAGGACCCTGGCACACATCTTGTAGAAAGTGGTATAGAGATTGATCGATCTAAAATGCCTAGGAGTCGATGCATCCTATCACTTCGGGATAAGGGTGATTAGAGTGTTCTTCCATTCCTCTGGAATGCCCCTGGACTTGAAAACCGTCTGCACCACCTCTACCACCTCCTCTCTGACAATAGATCAATATCGATGGAAAAGGAATAGGGGAAAGCCATCTGACCCTTGGGCCTTATCTACCTTGAGAGATCAAAGAGCCCCCCGCACGTCCTCGATGAACACCAGACAGGTCAGAGCCTCATTCTCCAGAACAGAGACATAGGTCACGGGTTGGGACCCTTAAAGGGGTAGATCACTGCCCAAGGATGCTGTCCAGTGAGATCTGAAGAATTAAAATATCTGCTTCTTGATCTTCTTAGTATCATTTATAACTCTGCCACCATTCTCTCTCAGTGGATCGATGAAAAAATTTGGTGTTCCGATCACCCTCTCCAATCCACTGAATCTGCCTCCATAACATCTCTTGTTGTCGCAATAAAGAGTGGTGTATCAAGAGCTTATGATGAAGCTCTCTCGAATTAGGCTTCTAAAGACCTCCTTTCTGATCCTCCCTCAGCTACAATATTGTAATGTCCGCCTCCACCCCCTCGAGGTGCTTGAAAATATCACCAACCTTTATATGGTTCCATCATAGGAACTTGCACTTGGCTAATTCCAACCTCTGGGTCATCTGGTACCTTGCATCCCCATGGACTGACATCCTCCACGCCTCTCGAACTAGATCTCACGATCTAGGATAGAAAGTCCAAAACTTTTCCAACTTGAAAAGGAGCCTTGGGCAAGCGAAGGCCATCCATCGAGATGAGAATCGGATAATGATCCGATTCGATCATCGGATAATGATCCGATTCGATCATTGGAAGGTGCTGAACCTGGTGCCTTGAAAAGCATTGGATCCACTCCCGTGGCGAGCACTCGATCGATTCTCTCCCAGACTCGAGCTGTTCCCTGTCAGTTGTTGCACCAACTAAATTTGGGACTTGAGTAGTCGAGATCAATCAGACTGACATTGCTAATGAAGTCTCTAAACTCTTTAGAGTCAATGCTATCCCCAAACTACCTACCTCCCCTTTTCTCATGGGATCTCATAATGCAATTAAAATCTCCAACAATGAGGGAAGGCAAGCCCCGCAAGACCAATTTGGAGATCTCGGACCATAGCACACTCCACTCCCCATATTCGGTGCTTGCATAGACTCTGGAAAGTAGCCAAGATCCACCAGTATGGTCAAGGATGACTAAGGCCACTTGCTGCTCGCATCTATGGAAGGCATCCACCCTGATCGAGCCATGATGCCATATCACCAGGATACCCGCAGATAGCTCTTTAGACTCCACTGCGTATGTGCTTCACATCACCGAAATTCAACATCTAGCCCTAGCTAGACTTGCCCGGAAAGATGGGTCTCAAGCAGGATACAAACATCAGGGCCATGCTACTATACCAACCGATCGAAAATCAATCGGAATGAGGGCATCCCTGCCTTCGGATGTTCCAAATCAATAACTTCATGGTGAAGACTCACAGAGGTGGGGCCCACACCTATGCCTCTATTAGAAATCAGGTAGATTTGCATGCATAAATTTTAAAATATTTTGAAATAGCAGTGAAAATAGATCTAGATTAACCCCACATGCTATAGATCTAATCTACATCTATCCGAGCCCTGGATCTAAGATATGCATATAATCTAAAAATTAAAATTAAATTGAGATTAGATCTCAATACCTTGTGTGGATTGTAATAAACTATAATCGACGATCTTAGATCTGAAGGTTCTTAAGCTGCATACGTATCCGACTTCTACAAGTATCCACCAGAATCAACCTTGAACTTTTCTTCTCATTGTAGATCCTTCTTCTCCAAGTAGGATTTTAGCCTTTTGAATCTTTGATCAACCTTTGATCTTTGACCGCGAACTCAACGCTTGAATTGCAGTCTTTCTCTCTGTTCCTTGTTATAAAAGAAATCACCATTAACTCAACCGTGTGGGAAGATGGGACACCCAACCTTTGGGCGTTGGAAAGAGAAGAAGAAGGGGAGATGACATGGAGGAGGAGAGAGAGATTAAAAATAATAAAAATTTAATTTTTAAAATCTTAGGAGACTATCTCTTTAAATAGATCTTTTCTTGATTTTAAATCATTATCCAATCAATCTAAAAAGGCTAGTCCTTATCTCATAAGGACTTTAACCTTTTTTAGTCTGATTTTTTTCCAAAAAAACTAGATGCAACTGGAAAGATTTTCATCTCTTTTGACAAGTAGATGGGGTGCCCCACATCAAATTAGGTAAGTTGAGTGGGCACCCTCATTAAAACTTGGCAAGTAGTTAGGGTGTCAACTCTTGGCGCTTGGCACCCCTTTAGGATTTTTGATACACAAGAGAGGGGGCATAGCCCCTCTTTCTCTCTCCTTCCATGCCAAGGCAAAAGAGAGGGTGGGCTCCTCTTTCATTCTCATGTCAACTTCAAGGATTTGCTCCCCTTGGACTTTCCAAAAAGGACAAGCTTGCGCCTCTCCTCTTCTTTCCAATAATTTCATGCCACATAAGAAA
The DNA here is from genome assembly GCF_000442705.2 of Elaeis guineensis. Taxonomy (NCBI): domain Eukaryota; kingdom Viridiplantae; phylum Streptophyta; class Magnoliopsida; order Arecales; family Arecaceae; genus Elaeis; species Elaeis guineensis. Next base: position 53,685,886 of record NC_026007.2, on the reverse strand, counting down.
AAATAAGGGAGAAAAAGAAGAGATTAGTTTGCCAACTAATTGGCTTGATCCAATTCTTTTGGGCCCATAAATAGATGTGCCATTAAATTCAAATCAAAATAGATTTAGATTAGGTTCAAAACTATGGATTTGATACAATCCTTATCTAATAAAAAACCAAAGTCCAAAGAAGAATTGGGTTTAACCATGTACTAGCATGGTTCTCTTAAACCCAATAGGATTTCACTAAATCCTAATCTAATTAGAACTTCATAAGTTCAATTGGTCAATTCAAGATTAAAAATCTTAATGTGTATCTCATAGGTTTCATTCTATCTGGTAGTAAGATATATTGTAATCTCCATCACAATATTATCGAAACTTCTTTCGATGGATTGAAATAATTTTAACTCTATCCTTTGAGAGTCATCGATCATCAAGATGACTCTTGATGAGTCTCACAATCCACTAGTGACACCAGTAGTATGTAGTGGCAATCCAGTAGAATGAAAGTGTGAATTCCTAAGTGCAGTTATCGTATGATTCAATCCTTCTATCATGAGTTCTAACTTGATGGAGGTCATGAAAAATTCATCAGATCCCATCATCAGTCATATGCTAGATTTGTTCGACTTGAGTTCACTTGTGAATCTCATGAAATTTTTTTTTTCAGTATTTATATTTGCTTTGGTCAAAGACTTTTTGAATTCAATCTCGCAAATCACATAAGACTTCTTTTTTTATCAAGATCGATAGATTCCTTCTAAGTGTATCCTACTCCTAACAACAAATCTGAATCTACTATAGCCAACATATATAGTAAGGATCCGAATGGTTAGGGATCAAGAAAATATGCAGTCAAACTCAGTAGCCTCACTGCGAATAGCTGATGATATTGTAGATCAAAGGACCACTCACACCACTGTAGCATCAAGATAACCATTGATGAGTGAGTAAACATCCAAGTGATTTCTCATATTTGTCACACTCAATATAAGTTATTCTCTAACAACCACCTGCACTCTCACCCCAGTATCCCTACACTGTAGATCCGAGACTCATTTGTCTATAAGAGAGATAAATAGTGTACCGATCTTAAATAGATCGATCATTATCCTCCGTGACGATCCTTTGATCGAGAGTATTTAAAAACTAATCACTAATGAATGTATGCCTTAAATTCTCAATATATTGAGAATATACAAAAATTATCTTTGTTAATTTTTAAGATAAATCATGGATACATAAACATGATTGAAAATAAAAATATCTTTTATTAATAATAAAAATATTACAAGTACAAAGATAAGTTCTAAAAATATAAAATATATCACTAATAATTGGCTTTTAGGACACTCATCTAACAAACTCCCATTTGACCTAAAGCCAATTGGCTATATACCTAAGACCCATCTTCTCAAGGTCGCTTCGATCTTCTACTGACTGAGAGGCTTGGTCAGTGGGTCTGCTATGTTTTGTGCGGAGTCAAGTCTCTACACCTCAATGAACTTCTCCTCGAGGTATTTGCGTATGATATGAAACCATCACTCTAAATGCTTGGGCTTCTGGTGAGATCTGAGCTCTTTAGCTAGAGCTATGGTGCCGTTGTTATCACAGTGTAGTATAATGACATCTGATGGCATCATATTCAGCTCTGCAACAAACTTTCTGAATTAAGAACTTCCTTAGCAGCTTCAAAGGCGGTAATGTACTCGATTTCTATGGTTGAATCTATAATGATCGATAGTTTGAAACTCTTTCAGCTAACTGCACTATCATTACATAAGAAAATATATCCTGATGTAGATTTTCTATCATTGACATCAGTCATAAAGTTTGAATCAGTATATCTTTCTACTTTTAGCTCCAATCCTCCACCAAAGATCAAAAATAAATCCTAAGTCCTTTTCAAGTACTTAAGGATATTTTTCATAGCAATCCAGTATTCTTCACCTAGATTCGCCTGATATATGCTCGTGACACTCACGGTAAGGGCTATATCAGGTCGTGTATATAACATGACATACATGATACTCCCTATAGCTGAAGTATAAGGGATCTTGCTCATGCGTGGATCTCCTTAGGTGTGTCAGGGCACATCTTCTTGGAGAGATGAATATCATGTCTAAGGGGGAAGAGATCCCTTTTAGAGTTTTCTATACTGAACATCTTCAGTACCTCCTCTATGTATATTTACTGTGAGAGTCCTATCATTCTCTTAGATCTATCTCATAGATCTTTATACCAAGAATGTAGGAAGCTTTTCTTAGATCTTTCATGGTGAATTCTTTTGACAACCATATTTTGACTGATGTCAGTATGAAAATATCATTCTTAATTAGGAAGAAGTCATCCACATACAATACAAGAAATGTAATAGCGCTCTCATTGATCTTTTTGTACACACATGGCTCCTCCTCATTTTTGATGAAATCAAATATTTTGATTACATCATTAAAGTGAGTGTTCCAACTTCGAGATGCTTGCTTGAGTCCATATATGGATCTTTGCAGCTTACAAACCATGTGATCACTATCACTAGATGTGAAACCCAAAAGCTACTCCATATAGATATCTTCCTCAAGATATCTATTTAGGAAGATAGTTTTCATATCTATCTGCCAAATTTTATAATCATGAAAAGCTATAATCACAAGCAGAGTGCGAAAAGATTTCAGTATGGCCACGGACGAAAAAGTTTCATGATAGTCAATGCTTTCGCATTGACTGTAACCTTTCGCAACTAACCTTGCCTTATAAGTCTCTACCTTCTCATCCGATCTAATTTTTTTTTTAAAAATTCATTTACACCCAATAGGTATAATACCTTCAGGTGGATCTACTAAGGACCAAACCTGATTCGAATGCATGAAATCAATTTCTGACTTCATCGCTTTCATCTATTTCTCAGAGTCAGTATCTAATATTACCTCATTGTAGGTCTTGAGATCATTTCTAATGTCCCTATCTCTCACAAGGAATGCTTTCTCTAGATCCTCTGTAAGAATATCCAATTATCTTTCAGGAGGATGGGAGACCTTACTTGATCTATGCGATGGAGGAGGTACCACATCTATTGTCTCACTATTGAGTTCAGGTTCTTGGACTTGATGCTCTTCAGAGATTTTCTCTTCGAGCTCAATCCTCCTACCACTGCCTCCATCTTGGATAACTTTCTTTTCCAAGAAGACGGCATGATAGCTCACAATCACATTGTGATCCTCAAAAAGATAGTAGTATCCCATGGTTTTCTTAGGATATCCTATAAAGTGAGCCCTAAAAGACTTAGCCTCTAACTTGTCCGCCTGCTGTTGCTTGACATGGACCAGACATCTCAAATCTTGAGGTACCCAAGAGTCGGCTTCTTACCATGCCATAACTCGTATGGAGTGGTAGGAATGGATTTAGAGGGAACCTGATTCAAAAGATGAATTATAGAAAATAATGCATATCTTCAGAGAAAGACAGAAAGGTCTGTGAAGCTCATTATGGACCAGACTACTCTAATAAGGTCTGATTCTTCCTTTCGGATACCCTATTGAGTGGAGGCATCTTTGAAGGTGTCCACTATGAGACTATGCTGTTATTCTTGAGATAGACCTAAAATTTTTTACTAAGATATTTTTCTCCTTGATTTGATCGAAGAACCTTTATGGGTTTTTTGGTCTATTTTTCTACTTCATATCTGAACTTTATGAACTTTTCAAAAGCTTCAGATTTATGATGCATTAAATATATAAAACCATACTATGAATAATCATTGGTAAAAGTTATGAAGTAGATATAGGTATCCTGGGCTTGTACATTGAATGGACCACACATGTAGTGTGTACCAGGGCTAATATCTCAGCGATTCTTTCCCAATATCCCATAAAAGATAGCTTAGTCATTTTTTCTTGAAGATAGGACTCACAAATTAAATAAGATTCGAAAGTCAATGGCCCAAGAAAATCATCATTCTCTAGTTCGTTGAGTCTGTCCTCTCCTATATGGCCTAGTCTAAGGTGCCATAGATACTTTTGACTAATCTTAACTCTAAGTCTCTTAGATCCTACGACATTCACAATTTGCTCATTAATGTTAACACTCGCATCTATATACAAATGATAAAGACCGTCAATCAAGAAAGCACATGCAATAATTTTATTTTTAAAATATATTATGCACATATCTTTATTGAAATGAAAATTATAGTTATCCTATACTAGCATAGATATGAAAATTAAATTCCTACTGGCTACAGGTACATAATACCTGTCTTTCAAAATTAAATTAATTCCTAATGGTAATCACAGAGGGTAGGTCCCAACGGCCATAGTAACAACCCTTGCTCTATTATCGATTCAGAGAGTGATCTCACCTTCCCTCAGTCCTCTAACTTTTTAAAGATCATGTATAGAAGTGCACAAATGAGCACTTGAACCAGAATCTAGAACCGAACTTGAAAAAAAAGAAACTGTTAGATTAGTTTCAATTACGAATAAGTCAAATGTACCTTCAGAAGGCCCATCCTTCTTTCTATTCTTTACAGTCGTCAGGTATGTCGGACAGTTCCTTCTGTAGTGGCCTTCGACATTACAATGGAAATACTTTTTCTTATCGTCAGCTTTCTTCGGAACCTACTTTTGGGCCTGGCCTCATTCTTTTGCTTCTTCGTAGGCTTCTTCTTTTTCTTGAAAGAAGACTTTCTCTTAGAGAAAGCTCGCTCTACAGTCAGAAATGTACTCCTTGAACTTTTCAAGGTATCCTCAGTAGTTACCAACATGTTCAGTAATTCGAACAAAGTATTATCAATCTTATTCATATGGTAGTTCATAATGAACTACCCATACGAATTAGGAAGAGACTAGAGGATCAAATTTATCTGTAATTTTTTATCCATATTCATCCCGAGCTTCTGAAGCTCTTCGATGTCCTTGATCATTGTTCAACAATGATCATTGACAGACTGCACATTATGCATTTTCATTCTGAATAATTTTTGAGAGACCTTAAAGCAAGCTGTGCGATTCTGCTCACTGTACAACTCTTGCAAGTGAGTCAACATCTCCTTGGTAGTCCTCATGTCTTCATGCTGGCACTAAAGATCATTGGACATGGATGCTAGAATGTAACACTTCGCCTTATTGTCCTCATCCACCCACTTTTCAAGTGTGGCTCGTTGATCAGAGGATGGACGAGCTGGTAACACAGGCGCATCCTAGTCTAAGATATGAGTTAGTTTCTCAGAACTGAGAATAATTCTTAATTTTTAGAGCCAATCTTTGTAGTTTATTTTAGTCAACCTATTTATGTCAAGGATACAAGCTAAAGGATTGAAACTTGACATGGTTATCTGCAGAGAATAGTTTCTCATTAAATGTTTGTACTTATTAAATATTTATTTTAGAAACTTTAAAAAATAAACAAGACTCCTACTATTTTTTTGAATATTTCACACTTCTCGGATGGAGAAACAAAAACTTATACATGATCGATTTCTAGTGGGTACTGCGGTCTCACTAATCCATACGCACCTCACCTAATAGTTATTAGTAAGCATAGATCAATGAGTGGATAATACCTTGTCCATTACTTCACTAAGTAAGATATAGCGGGTTTGGTCTTTAAGTTTTATGGCCTCACCTAACAGTTATTGGCATATTTCTTAGTTAAGTCAGATCCATCATTTACCAACGGACGCAAAGCCATCATTGGGACCCTCACCTAATAGTTATTGGGTCCAACCCCATCTCTATCTTAAGACATCAAATGCCAATTGAGTGATTATACCTTTTCGATGCAATCGAATCACTGTAACCAGTCGAGAATGATCAATGCTAGAAAGACACCCACATCTCTACAATGATGGAAGACCTCTAGACTTTATATTTAGTGAAAAGATTTAGATTTAGATCTCTTCTAAATAAGCAGATATGATATCTGACTGATCAAGTTCAGATCAGCACATCCATATATTTGACCATTCTAGTTGGCATGGATGAACTCGAGTCAACAAGTTATCTAGTACGAAACTAAATCTCCCAAAATGATCAAGTAAGTTAAGATGAGTGGGGGTCTTCCTATTGCTTTTCTGAGACACCAATAAATTGATCAGGTCAGACAATAGAATTAATTAAATAACCATCATCTAGATACTTATCTTAGACACCAAATTGATCGACTAGAATCGATCAGATTAATTTATGAAAATGGGCCCTAACTACTGAGCCAAATTAGGTCTTAAGTCAATCAATTCACATCAAAATATGAATCAATATAATCAACTACAACTAAAACTAACTTTGAGACTCTTTGACCTAATCCTAACCAACAATTGATTAGGTTCAATCAACTGCTCAAAATCGATAATGGATTCTAGCCTGATCTAATTAATTGATCCTAATTATAGTTTGATCACTCAACCTAATTTGTTCAACCCAAATCCACATGCAATAACATAATTTTTAGATTAAAAATATTTTTTAGATTATATTTTATTGCATGTATTAGTGGATTATGACCTTGAAATAGTTTTAGATCGAAACCTAATGCATATATTACATATATCAACTTTTAGATCTAAACTATAAACATATATCACATATATATTAATTTTTAAATTTAAAACTAAATTTATACATATCAAATATATGCATAATCAGATCTAAAATAATGATTAAAATATTTTAAAAATATTTAAAAAAATAATTCGCATCAAACTAGGATAATATTTTCAATATAAGGGATAAACCCTATGCCAGGATAACCTTATACCAGTCTAATGCAAACATTTAATTATTCTAATTTCAGATCTAACATGAATAAAGATATATCATATACATCAATTTTTAGATCTAAAAAATTGATTTAAATATTTCAAAAATAATTTTCAAAATCGATCAATCTTGTGCTAGGATAATATTTTCAATATAGAGGGTAAATCCTATATCAGGACAACCTTATACCAGTACAAGATCAATATTAAATCATCTAAACTTTCAGATTTAATATAACAATTAGATTATACATGCCTTAAAGAATCAGTGACTTTGATACCACTATTAGAAAATTGGGTAGACTAGTATATATAGATTTCAAAATATTTTGAAATAATAGCAGAAACTGATCTAGGTTAAACTCTTTAACCCCATATGCTATAGATCTAATCTACATCTATCCAAGTTCTAGATCTAAGACATGCATATAATCTAAAAATTAAAATTAAATTGAGATTAGATCTCAATACCTTACGCGGGTTGTAATACACTGCAATCGATGATCTTGAATCTGAAGGTTCTTGAGCCACACATGTGTCCGACCTCTACCGGTATCCATCAGGATCAATCTTGAACCTTTCTTCTCATTGTAGATTTTTTTTTTCAAGTAGAATCTCAATCTTTTGAACCTTTGATCAACCTTGAATTTTTGACTATGAATTCAATACTTGAACTACAGTCTTTCTCCCTGTTCCTTGCTGTAAAAAAAATTATCCTCAACTCAGACATGTGGGAAGATGGGATGCCCAACCTTTGGACATTGGAAAGAGAGGAAGAAGGGGAGATGGCATGGAGAAGGGGAGAGAGAGATCAAAAATCATAAAAATTTAATTTCTAAAATCTTAGGAGACTCTCCTTAAATAGGTCTTTTCTTGATTCCAAATCATTATCTAATCAATCTAAAAAGGCTAGCCCTTATCTCATAAGGACTTTAATCTTTTTTAATCTGATTTTTTTTCAAAAAAATCAGATCCAATTGAAAAGATTTTCATCTCTTTTGGTAAGTAGATAGGGCACCCCACATCAAATTAGGTAAATTGAGTGGGTGCCCTCATCAAAACTTGGCAAGTAGTTGGGGTGCCAACTCTTGGCGCCCCTCTAGGGTTTTGGCACACAAGAGTTGGTGCTCTTCTAGGGTTTTGGTACATAAGAGAGGGGATGTAGCCCCTCTCTCTCTCTCCTTCCATGCTAAGGCAAAAGAGAGGGCGGGCCCCTCTTTCATTCTCACACCAACTCCAAGCCTTTGCACCCCTTGGACTTTCCAAAAAGGAGAGGCTTGCACCTCCTCTCTTCTTTCCAATAATTTCATGCCACATAAGAAAAAACAAGGAAGAAAAAGAGGAGATTAGTTTGCAACTAATTGGCTTGATCCAATCCTTTTGGGCCCATAAATAGGTGCCCCACTAAACCTAAATCAAAATAGATTTAGATTAAGTTCAAGCTTATAGACTTGATCCAATCTTTATTTAATAAGGAATCAAAGTTCAGAGAAGAATTAGGTTTAACCATGTGCTAGCATAGTTCTCTTAAACCCAATAGGATTTCACTAAATCCTAATCCAATTAGAATTTTATAAGTCCAATTAGTTAATTCAAGATTAAATTTCTTAATGTGTGACTCCATAGGTTACATTCTATCTAGTAGTGAGACATATTGTGATCTCCATCATAATATCATCAAAATTTTTTTCAATGGATTGGAATAATTTCAACTCGATCTTTCGAGAATCATCGATCATCAAGATAACTCTCGATGAGTTCCACAATCCATCAGTGACTCCTAGCAGTATGTAATGACAACCCAGTAAAATGAAAGTGTGAATTCCTAGGGGCAGTTATTGCATAATTCAGTCCTTCTATCGTGAGTCCCAACTTGATGGAGGTTTTAAAAAACTCATCAGATCCCATCGTCAGTCATATGTTAGATTGGTTCGATTCGAGTTCACTTATGAATCTCGTGAAAACTCTTTTTCAGTAATCACACTTACTTTGGCCAAAGATTTTTTGAACTCAATCTCATAAATCATATAGGACTTCTTCTTTTCTATCAAGATTGATAGATTTTTTCTAAGTGCATCCTACTCCTAATAGTGAATTTGAACCTACTGTAGCCAACATACACAGTAAGAATCCGAATAGCTAAGGACCAAGAGAATGTGCAGTCAAACTTAATAGCTTCGTTACGAATAGCCAATGACATCGTAGGTCAAAAGATCACTCACACCACTGCAGCATCAAGATAACCACTGATAAGTGAGTAGACATTCAAGAAATTTCTCATGTTGGTCACGCTCAGTGTAAGTTATTTTCTAACAACCATCCGCACTCTCACCCCAGTGTCTCTATACTGCAGACTCAAGAATCATCTACCCATAAGAGAGGTGAATAGTGCATCGATCTTAAATAGATTGATCACTATCCTCCGTGATAATCTTTTGATCAGGAGTATTTAGAAACTAACCACTAATTAATATATGTCTCTAATTCTCAACATCTTGAGAATATATAAAAATCATCTTTATTAATTTTTAGAACAAATCATGGACACATAAATATGATTGAAAATAAAAATATCCTTTATTAACAATATAAGTATTATAAGTATAAAGATAAGTCCTATAAATATAAAATATGTCAGCCAATAATTAGCTTCTAGGGCACTCATCTAACAGCCCCTTCATCCTGAGAGCCCACCTCAATCTCAATAGCTATCGAATCCATCAACGACGGGCACTCTCCCTCATAGATTGCTTACCATAATTTGGTGATAGCAACCTCATGGATAGGATCCTGGCCCCCCATGGATGCATCCATGTGAGTGGGGTCCACTCCCCTGAGAGGCACCAAGTCCCTCTCCATTCTAGCCTCCATCCTTAGCTTAGCTCCACCCTCCATTAGGACCCCTGAAGCGAAGTTCCCCTCCTTTATTTGGATCGAAGCCTCCTCCTCCTCCCTGGAGGTTCTTGTCGAGAAGAAAAAGACCCCAGGGCCATCAGTGCTAGCTACTGCCTCCATGTGGGTCTTCGAGGGGGCCATAGCCTGGCCTTTTCCCTTCTTCTTTCTTGAGGAACCTTTTTTGGGCCCCTCGAGACCTAAATCCTTGCCATTGGGCTTGAAAGGTGCCCGACCTACATCAAATTCTAAGGGTGTTAGGACTGTCGTACACCTGTGTGGACCTGAGGAGACCTATGACAAAGTCCTCTGTAAGAGCCCACTGCGATCCGTACTCTCTAAGAGCTGCAAACTTCATGCATTAGGTTGCTGCACACCCTGAATCCCGCGCAACGACCTAGTTCGTGTCCCCACTCTCTTCCAGAGACCTAAGATGCTCCTTCAGATCTGATCTTCCACCCCCAACACTCTAAGAATCAGGGCTTGAGGTGTGGTACCTTGGGGCTATCAAATCTGGACCTATACCATTAATGAGGATGAGTCCTTGTTGAATTGGACTTTATGGCAGCATCTCCATACCACAGTCTTTACTTTGTGCACTCCATCTTAGCCCTTACACACCTCTAATCTAAACCAAATTAGAGCCCAAACCTCCCCATGAGATCACTGGTTCATCCTCTTAGAAATTAGAGTATTGAGGCATCCAAAATTGGAGCTATACCACACAAGATAGAGAGTCCCTATGAGACTAAATCTCTAACCACACCATCTCACCACGTGCACCCCCCTTCCCTATTTTCTGGGGCATGCCTCATCACTATTTTTCATGAGATACCAGAGCAAAGGAGACTCCTTCTTAGCGTCAAACACCTCAAGCCACCAACCGCTTCCTCCTATGAGAGAATCCTTGGGTTTGGGACTCTTTTCTACTCAGAAGGGGGGCACGCGTGAGGTACCTGTGCACCCCACTTCTGCCTCATGTGAAGCCCCTTTGGGCTGCCTCCTTAGGTGGTGTGCAAACCAGATAGAGAGAGAGGTTAGGGACAAAGAGTCTCTTTAATTTCTTATCAAATTAGGGTTATAATGTACATATATATACCCATATGTATGGATCAAAACCCTAGTCCAAAACTTCCAAAGCTAATCCATATATGAAAGCACTCACCCAAGCCCAAGTCTTGCATGCTCTTATCCCTATGGATCCAAAACCTGGTCCATAATTGAGTTAGCCCCCTTAAGGCCCAATTTTTCTAGGCCTCGAGCCTGTGGAGGCTGAATCTCCACCCTAAGACCAAACCCATCCTAGTCCTAGGACCCAAATCTATCCTAGAATCCTGGAGCCAAGCCCATGGCTCTTCTCATGGCCTTCCAAGGCTTGGAAACACCATACTGCACCAACAATCTCCATCTTGGTGTCTCTAAGCCTTGGCAAATCTCCACACGATCTGTCTGCATGATTCTGCTGCCACTGTGCTCCCTGACAGCTCCTAATGCAAACCTCCATCATCAATGTCAAATCCTTCAGCCCTAGAGCTCCCCTGGAGGCCTCTGAGGTGACCGCCTCCACTTGGGCTGAAGGTTCTTTTGTGCTTCCTGGCACCCTTGTGTGACTTGTCGGTATCTTCCTCTTCTGCACCTGCACCAACTATTGCTTCAGCTTCACCTCACCTGGAGGGATTGCAGCTCAAACACTATCTGGGCTCAGACCAACCTATTTCATCTCAAGGTTCGCCTCAACCTCCTCATAGGTATCTGAATTCTCTCTTGTTGCAAACAATCCATCCGACACCATCTTCCCAAAGACATGCCTCTCTGGTGCCCGCACATCTCGCATAAAATCATGTTGTGCATCACCGCCATTGGTGATGGAAACTGACTCCATTCCTACACCCCTTGGCTCTAAATCTATGCCAAACCATCCTCCACATTTGGAAGCACCTATGGCTGGTGATCCACCTAAATCATGACTCCTCCTGGTGCCTCTACAAAAGACAAAATCTGATATGAAATCAGCTGCCCAGCACTGCCCTGTTGGACCTCCTGTTGAACCTCCATCATCGTTGCTGCCGTTTCGGATTTTTCGCACTCTATGGACCCTTACGAAACCACCAGAGGACCTCCTCCTCCTTTAAACTAGCTATGATACTATGTGGATCAGCCATCTCCATCATCTCAAGGCTCCTCAAATCCATGCTCTAGTCGAGCTGCTAAATGCATCTTGACTACTTCCCTACCTTCCTGCATCAAAAGGCTGTCTAGTTGCTTCTTCAGCTCCACCTCGATCATTATCCTTTGGGGAAACTCTCCTCCAGTATGCCCAACCTGCCAATCACTCATCCATCAAATAGCCTTTAACACATGAGCATACCTTCCTAACCAACGAACTCCATCGCCTGTTGTGATACATCCCGATCTTTCCTCTAAGACTGCATCCAACCAAACTTGGACCAGTAAAACATGCACCCAAACCTTCCATCCTAAAAAACTTTCTTTTCCATCAAGCTTCTCAACCTCCACCTTCAACCCGCTACTCTTGGTTGGACAAACCACAACAAAAACAAAGGTAGATCCGAGGCATACCATGGAATAGATGTGCAGATTTCAGTTTTTCATCCGTATGACATCTCCTTCACTTCCATACTCCATCAGGCTCTGATATCAATTGTTAGGACCGCTGTACACCTGTGTGGAGCTGAAGAGACTTGTGACAAAGTTTTTTACAAGAGTCCACTGTGATCCAGACTCTCTAAAGGCTGCAAACTTCATGCACTAGGTCGTTGCACACCATGAACCCTGCACGACGACCTAGTTCGTGTCCCCCCTCACTTCCAGAGACCTTGGATGTATCTCCAAATCTGATTTTTCATCCTCAATATTCTAAAAATTAGGATTTGAGGTGTGGTACCTTGGATCTATCAAATCTGGATCTGTACCATTGATGAGAAGGAGTCCTTGTTGAATAGGACTCCATGGCAGCATCTCCATACCGCAATCTTTACCTTGTGCACTCCATCTTGGCCCCTACACACCTCTGATCTGAACCAAATCAAAGCCCAAACCTCCCCATGAGATCATTGGCTCATCCTCCTAGAAATTAGGGCATTGAGGCATCCAAAATTGGAGCTATACTACACAAGAGAGAGAGTCCTAGTAAGACTAAATCTCTAGCTGCACCATCTCACCACATGCGCCCCCCTTTCCTATTTTTTGGGGCATGCCTCATCACTATTTCTTGTGAGATACCAGAGCAAAGGAGACTCCTTTTTGGCATCAAACAGCTCAAGCCACCAACCACTTCTTCCTAGGAGAGAGAGTCCCAAGTGTTGGGACTCTCTTCTACTCAGAAGGGGGCACACGTGAGGTACCATCGTGCCCCCCTTTTGCCTCATGTGGAGCCCTTTTGGGTTGCCTCCTTGGGCGGCATGCAAACCAGAGAGAGAGAGGTTAGGGAGAAAGAATCTCTTTGATTTCTTATCGAATTAAGGTGACAATATACATATATATACCCATATACATGGACCAAAACTCCCTAGACTAGCCCATACATGAAAGCACTCACCCAAGCCCAAGTCTTGCATGCTCTCATCCCCATGGACTCAAAATCTGGTCCATAACTGAGTTAGGCCCCTCGATGTCCAATTTCCTTAGGCCTCGAGCCCGTGGAGGCTGAACCTCCATCTTAGGACCGATCCATCCTAGCCCTAGGATCCAAACTGGTCCTAAAATCTTGAAGCCAAGCTCATATCTTCTCTAATGGCCTCTCAAGGTTTGGGAGCAACAAATCTGTACCAACAAAGTGTCGGGCATGCTTGGGCTGGGTTGAGCCCACACCCACCTTTGTGGCCCGCCCGCCATCAGCAGGGTCTGCGACCTTGTGTCGGCCCGATGACAGCCCATGCATGGCCCCCATCAAAGGCCCAAGCCAATTGCTGCTTGAGCTCAGGCCCACAAGCACCTCCGCACGTATCTCCATAGTCCCTTTGGTAGATCCAATCATTGGATCAGGCCTGAATTTGACCAGAGATTGCTGTCACATGATTTTGGTGGGCTAGATCCAGCCATTGGATCCAACCCCCGAGTTGGCCTGATTTGAGTCCGCATTGGCTGCTTCTGGTGAGATCTCATTGCCTCCCCTGGCCCGACACACCTCCTTTGATAGGTGGAAGCAAATCCCCTTGAGGTTCTCATAGACAAACCTCTACCAAAAAACATTGGTCAGTCCCTTGACAAGCATGCCTGGCCTCAATGATTGAGATAGATCAACCTTCATGCTCGCTCGGGTGAAGCCAAGGAGACGTAACTCCATCGTGCAGTCATCCATTACAATCAGATCTCTGGCTAGGTGAAGCACCTCTCGGATCATTGCCTCCTCCCAAAACTCCAACAGAAGCCGTGGAAGCTAGACCCAAAGCAGGGCCATTCTAATCGCCCCCTCCTCTGGAAAGAACCTCGACCGCCATGGCACTGTAGCCAAGACTTGTCTGGCAACCACCCACGACCATCAAAGAATCAGGTCCCCATCCCCAGCCTCCTTGAACCGAAAGAGAAGAAAGCCCTTCTCCAACCCGTATGCCGCCACCTCACCCTTCATCCTTGCCTAAAGCCAAAATTCCTTAGCCACCAGCTCCGGCACCACCTGTTGGCCCAAGCTCCTCGCAACCACCATTGTGGTCGCCCAATGCTCCATGCTTTCTCTTAAGACCTCCTCTGGGGGAGTGGCAACCTTCGAGAACGATCAGGCCAGGTCGTTCACCTCCTCCATCATCAGCTCTAACGAGATCCATACCGTTCGACCTTGTACCACCCTTTGTCGACTCGATTCCGATCGATCACCCACCTTTGAGGCTGTTGGGAGGTATCCTATCTTGGTCGGCATCCCCTCCAGCACACCACAGTATGCTTTGGCCTGATAGATTGCCAGTGATCCCACAAATCAGGGTCAAAGCATAAATCTCAAAGCACATCAATTTTTTACCTTTACAAGCTTGACCACATGATCATCGATGGTAATCCTCTCTCGACCATCGGTCAAATCCCTCTTTCATTTCAAATGCATCTCCAAATCTTGGCTTGCTTTGTCCTTATATGCTTACCACCAAAAGAAGCTTCCCTCCAACATGTCTAGCCTTTTCTACAACTCTAGCGCTCCAACCATGGAGGATTTTGCAATCACCACCTAGTATGTTAACTTATCACTTGACATTACCCCAATCAGTGCCAGTCTTGATTTCTTGTTCCTCCATCAAAATCTAGACATCATGGATTGCTGCAACGGGCTGCTCCTTTGCCACTCATGGGCTGAAAACCCTTACAACAAATCTCAAATAGTATTACATCTGCAACCCTGCCAATAGGAAATAGACTACCCTCCCAAACTGACCTAAAAAATCCCATTTTGTAGCCTTGGCTTTCGACCCCATCTCTTGTCTCACTTCCTCATTCTTCACTTCGGGCAGATGGGAAGAACCACCGACCTTGAAGTTTTTATTCATCCAAGGCATGAGAGTGGGTCGAGTGCCGAGTGAGCTGGCCGCTTCCCACTAGTTTTCATGCCGCTTCCCACTAGTTTTCCTACAGGTCCAATGTGCTCTTCGATGGAGCTATTCACATTTTAGCTGGCCTAAGCAATGCCATCCGAATCGATCTTGAGATGAAGGTTTGTCATAAAATTGAACTAAGTTACATTATGCTGATGTAATCTTGAGTTGTGTGTTTGGGTTCTCAAGGACTATTGCAAGAGTGAATGGGAATTGAAACACCATGTTGACATCAACGTAATGTGGGCCTAATCAAAAAGTAATTTTACCTGATCAGCTATGAAGAGGATTGATAGATCACATGGTACTATCTATGATAGAAGCATAATTAATCTATTCATGACTACACCATCAAATTCCATAAGCAAGTAATCTCACTTGGGATCTCCATTAATAATCATGCAAGCTTCAACATTGGAGGTCTTCATAAGGGCATCCGAAAGGAGCTAAAACATTTTAAAGTTGAAGATATTAGCAAAACTAGTATAAAGATTATAGGAATCGAGGAGAAGAATCAACCTAGGGAAGTTAAGGAGGATGATTATAAATTTAGAAAAAAATAGTGAAAATCTAGGTCAAGAAGGGTAGCAAAGTAGGAGGTACATCAATATGACTCACAAAATTTATTGTGATCATAATCTTTGCAGATACACCAAAGAGAAGTGTTGAAAGTTTTATCCCAAATTGAAGTCAATGTTGAAGAAATTGGAGGATCACGATGTGGAATGATATGGTCATGAGGAGTTTTTGGGATTCTATGGTGATCAGCATTTCATCTATAGATGAATTTTGTTTCTTGCGACTACGAGGTTGATGCAGCCTTGGCCATGTTTCGATGGAAAGAGAAAGAAGATGCATAAAATAAGAAAATAGCAAAAGAAAAAATTTTCTTTAGAGTTTTGATTTAATAACCATGAAATAAACTAAACTCTGATTACAATGATGGCCAAAAGAGTCATATCTATGGAGTAAAATTCCTAACTTAATAGCAAAAAAAATTTGAAAGAAAGTAAGAAAAAGAATAAGACTACAACTAAGACTTCCACTTTGACTAAAATTCTTACAGACTTCCATTGATCTATCAAACAATTAGATTAGGCTCTGAAATTGAAAGTGGTAGTGAAGTGGCCGAACTGGTAGTATGAAAAGAGTTTTTCAAATTAGGATCATAATAGTGATTCTAACATCGGATGAGAGAGTTATGGCTGTTTTAGAGTGGTAGTGTCAAAATCGATAAGGTCAGATGTAATCAGGCTAGTTTCTTGATCTTTCAAGTCTGATTCTTCAAATCATGGTTTGTACCAACTAAGATATTCTCCATACTGGAAAGAATTCATCCTCGAGTTTGAAGAATCTAATGCTTTCTGTAAGTAAGAGTAGTTCATCAGAAGGCTGATGCTGTCTTTGGCTTTGGTGTAGGTAGATCTTCTTTCTTTATCGGTGCCAAAGCAATCTTTTGACGGTCCTTCTAAAATGTATAGGTATTTTGATGACCATCATAGGTGATAATGTGATCATACTGCCAAGGCCTCCCAAATAGCAAATAACAAGCATCCATGGCAATGATGTCGCACCAATCTCTGTCAAATTATTTCTATTTGATAGAAAACAAGACAAGATAGTAACTATTTATAACCACCTCGCTCTCTTTTCGAAACTATGATAGCTTTATGGTTGAGGATGCTTTTCTATGATTAAGTTCAGCTTGGAGATAGCCTCTTGAGAAATGATGTTCTTGCAGCTTCCTCCATCAATGATGTGTTGGAATTTTATGTAGGGTGTATGTATGTGTTTCAAAATTATTTTTTCTAAACAATATAGTAGAATTAAGATTAAATTACCTTTTAATCTAGTTCATGTATGCATAAAATATAGAACACATGGATTTACTTCATATGCTGAAATTAAACACATACTGAATTTTATGCTGAAATTAAATATGTGATCGAATCACGTTCCTATTTCGCTATTCCTTTCGTCGAATCTGGATCTAGAAGAAGGTAAGTTCTCCCTTAACCATGTAAGTGTCCAGCCTCTATAGGTATCCACTCGAGATTAGCTTGGAACTGTCCTCTATGGTGTAGATCTTTCTTCTCCAATAATGATCATCCTGTGAACCTGAATGAAGCCTAGATCGTGATCAACTTTTTTTGATCCTTTCATTGATCTTTTTCTTCTCTTCTT
Organism: Elaeis guineensis; assembly: GCF_000442705.2. Lineage (NCBI taxonomy): Eukaryota > Viridiplantae > Streptophyta > Magnoliopsida > Arecales > Arecaceae > Elaeis > Elaeis guineensis. The sequence goes on along the minus strand of NC_026007.2, from coordinate 53,668,537 downwards.
TTTCTGATCTCCTTCCCTCAATTTTGTAGCAACTAGGGTCTAGAGATTAGCAACCAAGAGAGGATGCCCAAGCTCCTTGTGTGTTGGAAGATGGGGACGTCCAACACCTTTGGGCATTGGAACCAAGAAGGAGAAGAGAGGCAGGCATAGGGAGGCTTGGAGCTTGCTGAAATTTTGATTATTAGACCCTTAGAGAAGAGTCTTTTAAATAGAGAAAAAGTTTGAATCCTATTCAAAATCAAACAGCCCCTTAATGTGAGTCCTACTCGCATTAGGAATCCTTGTTGCTCCTTATCTTTGACCACATCTAGGAGAATCATGGGGTGCCAACACTTAGCACCCTCTAGGCCTTTCTCTCACATGCCAACTAGGGATATGGGATTCCCCTAGCTAACACTTCATGCCATCTTCATGTGGGCACGCCCCAACTTGATTAAATCAAGTGGCACCCCACAAAAATAATCAAAAAATTTGATTAAGGGTTTGAACCCCTAATACATATGATCCAAAATCTTAAGCACCCAATAATTGGAGCTCAATGAATCTAATTCATTTAGATTATTAGTAGATAATTAATTTAAATTAATCTTATAAAATAAGTAATTCAAGTGTAAAGAGAAAATTGGATTCAACCTTGTGCTAGCAAGATTATCCTGTATCTAATAGAATTTCTCTAAATCCAATTGAGACTTCATAAGTCTAATTACTTATTTCAAGTCTAATCCATTTATTATCTGATCTTATAGATTTAATTCTATCTGATAGTGAGATATACCATGATCTTTATCATAGTATCATTAAAACTCTTTTCAATGGGTTGAAATAATTTTACTCTAACTCATTAAGAATTGTCGATCCTAAACAATCATAGTGAGCTTTTACAATCTACCAATGACATCTAGAAGTATGTAGTGACAATCCAGCAGAATCAAAAAAAAATCTCAAGATGTAGTTCACGTGTGATTCAATCCCTCTATCGTGAGTCTCGACTAGATGATAGATCATGGATAAATTATCAAAATTTATAATCAGTCATATGATAGATTTGATTAGCTCAAGTTCAATTGTGATTCTTATGAAAATTCTTTTCCATTAATCACACTGCTATGACCACAAACTTATAAATTTAGTCTCTCAAATCTTATAGAACTATTTTTTTCTATCAAGATCGATAGATTCTATCTAGATGTGCATCTTACTTTAACAGTGGATCAATTATCGTTAACATCTACTATAAGGACTCAATGAGGCCATGTTTATGTATCAGTCAAACTTCAGCTGCCACACTGTGAGCAACCATACTATCGTAGATCAAAAGATCATTCATACAACTACAGTATCAAGATGATCATTGATAATTGAGTAGAAATCTAAGTGATCTCTCATATGGTCATACTCAGTACTAGTTATTTTCTAACAACCATCCATACTTATCGTTCAGTATTTCTACACTGTAGACCATAGACTCATCTATCTCAAAAAAAATAATCTACATCGGTCTATCCAGATCGATCATCATCTTTATGATGATACTATAATCGAAAGCAATTAAAAAATTAATTATACATGCCTTTAATTCTCAATATCTTGAGAATATGTATCAAAAGTATTAATTCCATGGATGATTCAAGAAAACATCACACTTGAATGAAAATAAAATTTATCTTTTTATTGATCAAATTAATATTTTAAGTATAAAATTATATTCTAGATTTATTATAATATGTCAGTCATATTGACTTCTAGGACATATATCCAACATGATAATCTTGCAGACATTGACTTTAATAATGCAGTAAGTATAGAAGATGTTGGTCCACCTCTAGTCTTCCTTCTTCTCCCTTTTTGGAGCAAACAAACTCTTTCAAACAACTAGAGACTCTCCTTTGTCTCCAAATAGTAGGGAATCTTCCTCCTTATCAGCTCTTTCATCATAGGTAGGCTCTTTATCCTCATCGCAAGGTTTGTCTTCTTTATCAGCAACTACTTTTTAGGCCATCCAATAGGCTCTTGTACTTACTTTGTGTGTCTCCAATCTCGTCACAATTGTAGCACTATAGAGTTAACAATCTAGTCGGAGATAGCTTTGATGATCTTGCTTCAACAGCAGCACAAACAGGAGGGGTAGAAGTTGGATTTCACTATTGGGAATTATGTCTCAAAATCAATTATCAGTCTGTTGATGGTTATACTCATTTATACTTGTATATGAATTATTCAATAATAAAAATTATTTAATATTTTTATCACAAATATTTACACCTTTAATATAAACTTCTGGATTGTGATGAAGTCCATAGGACTAATTTAAATAAAGAATTTAGTCCTTAAACTTATTTATGATCAAATGATATGTTATTACTAGGACAATAACGATATCAAGAATAGATCGTTGTGCGTCATATGGGTTGGTTGTCCTCTTAACTAAAGAGTGTAGAGACATTGGTATGGCATGTAATGGAGTGTAGGAGTACATTCACACCAAATATGATCAATTATGGAGCACTCTACTGTCAGGAGTAGCTCGCGAAAGATATAAGTACAAATGTCTCTCTGATCTGAGATCACCACGATGACTTGTAAGCAACTCACTATACTTTGGAGTCGAACTATCTAAATTTTTAATTCAATGATAAAAGATTTTTGGGTGTAGTCAAGTACTTATCAAGTCTGTGCATGAGTCAAGATGAGATTGATCCCTCTGAATAAGTAAGAGTTAATGCATCAGTATATTTCAATTTAGTAAAATTTTGATCAGGATAATCTATGTGATAGATTTAAAAGGTTGAAATACAATGTGATTGACTATTTTAGGGTTGATAGTTAAACTCTAGGTCACCTTGAGCATTAAGGTCAAAGAAATTAATTATATTGTAACCATACACCAGTAGGTTCTTGAATGTTGCTTTACAATCATTCAGTTTATCCGGACATCAGATCTCATTGCTAGATGGTTACATCAATTAGTTTAAAAAATTATTTTTGTACTATCGACTTAGATTCAAACCTATAGGATCACACTCAAAAGAAGTTACTGTCTGATCATGTGGCTGATTGATGATTGAGAATTATTTTAAGTTGTAATCATCAATTCAATTGATGGTTAGCCTTATGCAAAAGTTACGGTAAATTAATTGGCTAAGAATTAGTGAATTATAAAAGAATTGATGAGTAATTAGATTACTGATTAACTTAATTTGATTGAGCAATATGCATTAGATCAAATCTAATTGAATTGGATTTAATTTGGTTTGACTGATTAGCTTATGAGATGACCTAATTATCTAGGATAAATGGTTCCTGATTTGATCAAGACTTAGACTTAATTAAATTCTAATTTGATTAGGATTTAATTATATTTGAGACCTAATTGGATTAGGTTCAGATTGATCTAATTGGTTTAACCTATTTGATTAGGTTGGAGATTTAATTAGATAAACATTAAAGAGTCCAAAATAGCTTGGACTCCTACCTTAGCCGACCACCCTTGTGCGCACGCCAATCCCAATGCCAAATTCAGATTGGCATGATGAAACTCCATGCCTAAGAAGCCTTGTCACCCACTATGGATAATGGCCAAGTATTTTGGATCAATTGGTTGATCCAATCGAATTCAAATCTGATTCGAATTCAAGTGTAGATGAGAAATCTGTTCTCATCAAAACACCTCCATGCCACATCTATATAAACTCTTAATTTTTATGGGATAAAAATAAGATTAAGAAGATTATTGAGATCATTGAGAGATCTGCAAGAGCTAGGATTTTGGACGTGAGGTCTTAGGGTGGGCGACCTATCATCAGCATGAGTGCATAGAGGAGATCTTCCTCCTCTTGGGTGAGCATTCTAGATCTATTCTAAGGTTTTGGGAGAAGAAATATCTAAGAGAAAAAAATTTCTTCTCTCCTTCTTTCTACACCACATATTCCTCCTAATCTATCTTTAGATCTGGAGGAGTTCAAGATGTCAGAAGATAGAAGATAGATCAGCCATCTAGAGGTCATTATGCGAGCTAGCACTCTCGAGATGATGGATCAGAACAGGATTTCGAGTGGATCACCTATAGAGGCCAGACGTTCTGTACAGCTGCAAGTAATCTTCAAGTCCATGATTTTCAGATGCAAAGATCTTCGACTCATGCAAAGGTATCGAGTTCTGAACTTGATAGATGTATAGATTAGATCTACGATCGTATATTTGATATGTCTTCTATGTAGACTTTATTTTTAGATAATATACATGCATCATAATATGTTATAGATCTTAAGATAGGCGTTAAGATTAGATCTTATGCATGTAGTATAAATTAAATTGTTTAATCTAATTTTTTGCTGTATAAAAATTTTTTAAAATACATGCTATGCATTTGTCGATTTTTCAACAGTGGTATTAGAGCCTACGTTCTATTATAACATGTATATATATGTATGTAGTATTAAAATTTGATTTTAATTGTAGTATGATTTGATTGTGATAAGATCTTACATGATTTAGATTAGATCTAAATTTTTCATATGTAATATGATTAGATTAGATGCCTAATAACCAAGTAATTGGATTGAACATTCATGGCCGTCCGATCATAAGAGAAAGTAGAATTTTATGATCCTCTCCTCCCATTCCATAGGGATCTCTTATGGCATGTAGGGATGTTGTTTGTTCATGAAGATGAAATGCAAAAGATTCAAAACTTACTTTTCTGTAAAATCCTAGATTTTGAAATCTTAGGATTTATTGTATATGATATAATTTGAAAGAAAAGTAAAAACCATCTAATCTAAAGGATTACAATTATTTTAATCATGAGAAATAAAATCTAGAATCATAAAATATTTAGATATGATCTAAAATTTATTTATTATTGATTTTATTTTGGATTAAGCAAAATTTTTTAGATCTGAAACTCTGAAATTCGGCTGGCATGCGAACTGAGCCGACCCAGTTTTGAACTTGATCGACCTAGTCCCCTGGTGTAGTTGGCTCAATTCTGATTGAGCCGACCCAGTTACCACAGGTCGAACAGTAATAGTTACTATTCACCTATAGTTAGCTAATTAAGTATCAGATTTGATTGACCCACTATTATAAGTTGACTCAGTCTGGGACTGAGCCGACCCAATTTTTATAGATAAAAATTTTGAATAAATTTGAGTAAAAAATTTATAAAATTGAAATTATTTCAATAATTAACCTTAACCCATGTTAATTTCAGACTTAATTGATAATTATGGAACTAATTGGATCTAGAATTGTGAATTAAAGATCTAATGATACTTTCATAAAATATGGGTGTCACATGGGTTATCTTGATCAGGTTCTCTTAATTGGGTTAGACTTAAGATTAGAATCAAATAGAATATAGATCAATTAGAGAAATTAATTAAATCTAATCAAAAATTGAATTATATTAAATCAAGATTGCTCTAGAACCATTATAATAGTTGTAGTTGGTCAATGTCCATATCTTTGATTAGATCAAGATGAATCTCGATCATGGCTCAATGGTCAAGTCCGAGCCCTTATGCAAACCAAATTGAATCTGATGAACCAATTGGTGTCTAAGATAAGTTTGGCAGTCTTGATCGGTGGTCATTAATTGGGAGCTACTCGCATAAATTGGATCTATGATGAGTTAATAGCATATCCCTCTCACCGATCTCACTTATCTAACCAATGTGACGAATCAGCTTTTGATTTGATTGCTCATTGATTCGTGCTAAACCAATGTTGTATAGGTTGATTAGTGTGACTGATTTAGGTGCCATGATTGGTTTGAATCTAATATAGTCTTCTTTGATTTGACTTGGTGAAGTCAGTGGAAGGATTATGATCAATTGGTCAAATTCAATTTTTTCTCTTATATATGTCAACCAAATCTTTTAAATTATTAGGTCCGTAAAATAAGCTGGTTATGGGGATGACTAGATCATAGCCTTCCATTAAGTTAGGTGATAATGGGTCCATTAGTTGGATGATCATTGGATGACCCAAAGATCTGGTGCTCATCTGCTATTAGAATTATCATTCATAATATGATGACTCAGTCAAGTCTTTCTTATGGGTGGTCAGAATGATCGATCAAAGTCGGACCTGATTATTTGTTAGTTAGATTTTCGTGTATGATCATGTTAATGGTTGGACCTAATCGGATCTTTCAGTGGAGGCCAAAGCCTATTGTTAGAAATCTGAGATAAAATTAATTATTAAAAATTATTTGATGAAATAATTGATTCAGAACCTACCTATAGATGCACATGGGTGAGTCAGCCAAAGTCGGGCTCATGTATAGTCTGTGTGGATTCTAGTACCTACTAAAAAATTAGGATAATTCCTCAAATTAGAAGTAGAGGCTACCAATTCGTATAAAATAGTAAAAAAATCTTTAGACTAAAGTCCATATCTTTAGACTTAATTAATTCATATACTAATTAGGTTTTTAATTTTTTTTTTATGTAGTTATGGCCACTAACTTATCACTTCAACACTATTAGACAGTGACAAATTGATGGAACCAAATTTCGATAGTTGATATCAAAAATAGAAGATAGTCTTAGAGCACGAGCTGATCTTGTACATGCTGATAGATCCGGCACATGAGGAGTCCGCTTCGAACGCTCACAGTGTGGTTCGAGACACTTACATGAAATGGCTTAATGACCACACCATGATGCGTTGTATCATACAGGCGGCCATGAATGATGAGTTCAATCATAAATTTGAGGAAGCTCAATCAGACGACATGCTCAAGATGTTGAATGAGTCTTTTGGCACTCCCAATGATATTAAGTAGTACAAGACCAATTATGCTATCTTCAACACCCGAATAAGGGAAGGGGCATCAGTCACCGATCATGTATTATACATGATTGAATAGAAAATCTAAGCAAGCTTAGCTTTCCCTTGTGCGAGTAACTTGGGAAGGATGTGATCCTGAATTCTCTACCGAAGTCCTATCTATCATTTCTTAGTCATTATCGAATGATGAAGCCTGTAGTGAATTATCATGATCTGTTGGGGTTGCTGTAGATTTTTGAGAAGGATCACTAGTTTCATAAGGAGACAGTGAATGTAGTGGAAGGATCTTCTTCAGACGGATGTCATCCCTTTAATAAAGAAAAGAAAAAAAAAATAAAAAGGTGCCAAGTGCTGAGGGTCAGACCAAGAAGTTCAAGTCTGACCAGATTTAGATAGAGTGTTTCTATTATAAGAAGCAAGAACATTGAAAGAAAAACTGTCCTTAATACATAGCTTCTCTTGATTCGAACAGATTGTAGAAGAAGAACCAATCGATTGCTGGACAAGATAATTATATGATAACACCTTGCAACTTTTCTATTTGTGATACAATGGCCTGGGTATTAGATACTGATAGTCCTATTAACATTTGCAATTCATTACAGGAATTTTAAATCAGTAGGAGATTTGAAGATGGTGAGAGATTCATAAATATTGGAGATGGAAGATCAGTTCCACTTCTAGCTTTAGAAATTATCAAACTTGTATTCAATTTTCATAACATTGTTTGTAGTGATTGTCATTTTTGTCCTAATTTTTTATTGAATGTAATTTCTGTAGGCCTTTCGACCAAAGAAAATTATGAGATTTTAATAAATTTTTTTTTTATGATATTATTTTGAATGGTGTTACTGTAATGAACAGACAATTAAACAATAAAATTTATGTTGTATCACGGCCTAATGTAAAGTACATATAAAAAAAATATCTTAGGATAGATAATGTCTCAGATGCCTATCTTTGGCATTATAGATTATGTGGATATTAATAAGAATAGGATAAACAGATTAAAATGAGAGGAGATCCTCAAAGATAATAATTATGAATTATTGCCAATCTGTGAGTTTTGTCTACTTGAGAAGATGACTAAGTCTTCTTTTACTGAAAAAGATAAGTGAGCCACTGATATTCTAGGTCTTGTACATACTAATGTATGTGGATCTATGAGTATAAGTGCCAGAAGCGGGTATCACTACTTCATTACATTCACAGACGATCTATTTAGGTATGGATATATCTACTTGATGAAATATAAGTTTGAATCGTTTAAAATATTCAAATGATTTCATAGTGAGGTAGATAAACAAACTGGGAAGAGCATTAAAACTCTTCGATCTGATTGAGGAGGTGAATACCTTTCTGATAAATTACTGACATATTTAGAAGAGAATGAGATTCTCTCATAATGGATCCCTCTTGAAATGCCACAGCATAATGGTATCTCGAAAAAGAAGAATCGAACCCTATTAGACATGGTTCGATCCATGATGGGATTTTCTAGTCTGTCGATCTTTTTTTGAGGATATATACTCGAGTCAGCTTGCTATGTACTTAATAGAATTTCGAGTAAGTCTGCGAATAAAACATCATATGAGATATAGATTGGGCATAAACCAGTACTCTTACACCTTAGGATTTGGGGGTATCTGGCTTATGTCAGATGTTTGAAAATAGATAAGCTTGGATCTAGGTCTGACAAGTATATTTTTATAGGATATCTGAAAGAAACTAAGGGGTATTACTTCTACTTTGTGATGAACAGAAAGTATTTGTCAGCAATAAGGCATACTTTTTTTTTAAAAAAAAAAATTTAGGAATTAGTGCCTCTAAAATTGAGCTTGATGAAGTTCGATGAGTAGAAGAACTGACACAATCTAGTGAACCTACAGAATAGAATTTGATTGGATCAAATCTGGAGCCTATTGTAGGTGCACCATTAAAGAGATCTGATAGAGTATCACATCAACTGGATCGATATTATAGTTTCTTGATCTGGGATGGGAATCCTGTTGAACTCAATGAAAATAATGATGATGCAAGATAGAGGTCAGACTTCGATAAATGGCTTGAAGCCATGAAGTCCAAATGGAGTCCATAAAGGTCAATGATGTGTGGATATTAGTTGATCCATCTGAAGGGATAAAATCATAGGGTGTGAGTGGATCTTCAAGAGGAAGAGAGATGCAGATAGGAAGGTGGAGACCTATAAAATCCATCTGGTTGCCAAAGGATATCGTCAATATTATGGTATTGACTATGATGAGATATTCTCTCTTATGGCAATACTCAAGTTCATTCAGATCATGCTTGTGATCGCAGCACATCTAAACTATGAAATTTGATAGATGGATGTGAAAACAACTTTTCTGAATAGTGAGCTGAAAGAAAAGATGTATATGATACAATCTAAAAGTTTCACATCCATAGATAAGTCTAAAGTATGCAAGCTTCAGAGATTTATTTATGGATTGAAGCAGGCAAACAGGAGTTGGAACATGCATTTTGATAAAGTGATCTGAATATATGACTTCATTAACAATGGAGAAGAATCCTGCATTTACATATGGGTTAACAATTATGTCGTAGTATTTCTTATTCGATATGTGGATGATATTTTCTTAATCAAAAATGATATTTCTGTATTATAAAGAATAAAAGTTTGGCTATCATTTTAATTCTTCATGAAAGACTTGAGAAAAGCATCCTATATCTGGGGATGAAGATATATAGAGATAGATCAAAGAGAATGCTTAGATTATCCTAGTCCATGTATATAGATACCATACTGAAATGGTTCAGTATGAAAAATTTTAAGAAAGACTATCTTCCGATAGGCCATAAAATTTTTTTCTTAAAGAGGGATTGTTCGATAACTCCTCTAGAGAGGGAGTGTATGAGTAGAATTTCATATGCTTCGATAGTGAGTTCTATAATGTATAGTATGATATATACAAGATCAGATGTGGCATACTCATTAGGGGTAGTGAGCAGATATCAGTCTGATCCAGGAAAGAACCACTAGAAGATTGTAAAGACCATCCTTAAGTATCTGAGAAATATTAAAGATTAGTGGCTCGTTTATGAAGAATCTGACTTGAAACTTATGAGATTTATAAACTCTAACTTTCAGTCAGACTATAATGACAGTAAGAGTGTATTGGATTTTGTGTTTATCTTGAATGGTAGAGCAATCTATTGAAAAAATTTCAAGCAGCACATCATGGTCAACTGAGTATGCGAGGTGGAGTACATCACGATATTCGATGCTGTGAAGGAAGCTGTATAGTTATGAAAGTTCATCAGCGAGCTCGGAGTGGCACCCTCCATGGATGGTCTGGTCCTATTATACTGTGATAGCACTGGCACCATTGCTCAAGCAAAGGAATCGAAGTCCTATCAGCACATGCATCAAGCATATACTATGCCGCTACCACCTAGTCTGGGAGATCATGGATTGAGGTGGCATCGACCTTCAGAAGATTGATGAAAAGAAGAATCTGACCGACCCATTTACTAAAGCCCTCAGTGTCAAGAAGTTTGAAGATAATAAAATGAAGATGGGTATACGATACTGTACTGATTGGCTTTAGTCTAAGTGAGAGTTGTTAGAAATTGTGTCTCAAAATCAATCATCAGTCTATTGATGGTTGTACTCATTTGTACTTGTATATGTATTATTCAATAATAAAAGTTATTTGATATTTTTATCATAAATATTTACATCTTTTATATGAACTTCTGGGTTGTGATGAAGTCCTTAAGACTAATTTAAATAAAGAATTTAGTCCTTAAACTTATTCACGATCAAATTATACATTCTTACTAGGATGATAATGATATCAAGTGTAGGTCATTGTGTGCCATATGGATTGGTTGACCTCTTAATCAAGGAGTGTAACGACACTGATATGGCATGCAGTGGCGTGTAGGAGTACATTCGCACTGAACATAACCAACTACAGAGTACTTTGCAGTCAAGAATAGCTCATGAAGGATATGAGTATAAGTGTCCCTCTGATCTGAGATCATCAGATGACTTGTAAGCAACTCATTATACTTTGGTATTAGACTATCTAAATTTTTAATTCAGTGACGAAAGATTTTTGGATACCGTCAAGTACTTGTCAAGTCGATGCATGAGTCAAGACAGGATTAACTCCTCCAAATAAGTAGGAGTTAATACATCAGTATATTTCAATTTAGTAAAATCTTGATTAAGATAATCCATGTGATGGATTTAAAAGGTTAAAATACAATGTGGTTGACTATTCCAGGGTTGACAGTTAAATCCTTGGTCACCTAGAGTATTAGGATCAAAGAGATGAATTATACGATAACCATATACTAATAGATTCTTGAATATTACTTTGCAATCATTCGACCTATCCGGATATTAGATCCCATTGCTAGATGGTTACATCAATTAGTTCAAAATATTATTCCTGTGCTATCGACTTTGGTTCAAACCTATGGGGTCACACTCAAAAAAAGATACTGTCTGATCATGTGGCTGATTGACGATTGAGAATCATTCTAGGTTGTAATCATCAATTCTTTGGATGGTTAGCCTTATGCAAAAGTTACAGTAAATTAATTCACTAAGGGTTAGTGAATTATAGGAGGATTGATGAATAATTAGATTGCTGATTAGCTCAATTTGATTGAGTAATACGGATTGGATCAAATTTAATTGAATTGGATTCAATTTGGTTAGACCCGATTAGGTTATAAGATGACTTAATTGTCTAGGATGAATGGTTCCTAATTTGATCAAGATCTATAATTAAATTTTGATTTGATTAGGATTTAATTATGTTTGGGACCTAATTGGATTAGGTTCAGGTTGATCTACTTGGTTTAACCTAATTTGATTAGGTTGGAGACTTAATTAGATAAACTTTAAAGAGTCCAAAATAGCTTGGACTCCTACGCTAGCCGACCACCCTTGTGCGCATGCCCTTTCCAACACCAAATTCAGATTGGCATGATGAAACTCCACATCTAAGAAGCCTTGTCTTCCACTCTGGATAATGGCCAAGTATTTTGGATCGATTGGTTGATTCAATCGAATTCAAATCTGATTTGAATTCAAGTATAGATGAGAAATCTGTTCTCATCCAAACACCTCCATGCCACATCTATATAAATCTCTAATTTTTGTGGGATAAAAATAGGACTAAGAAGATTATTGAGATCATTGAGAGATCTATGAGAGCTAGGGTTTTGGGTGTGAGGTCTTAGGGTGGGCCGCCTATCATCGGTGTATGAGCATAAAGGAGTTCTTTTTCCTCTTGGGTGAGCATCCTAGATCTATTCTAGGATTTTAGGAGAACGAATATCTATGAGAAAAAGAGTTATTCTCTCCTTCTTCTTGCACCACATATTCCTCTTAATCTATCTTCAGATCTGGAGGAGTCCAGAACATTTGAAGACAGAAGATAGATCAGCCATCTAGAGGTTGTTATGCGAGCTAGCACTCCCGAGATGATTGATCAGCACAGGACTTTGAGTGGATCACTTGGAGAGGCTGGACATCCTGTGCAACTACAAAAAATCTTCAAATCCATGATTTTTAGATGCGGAGATCTTCTACTCGTGTAAAGGTATCGAGTTCTGAACTTGATAGATGTGTAGATTGGATCTACGATCATATATTTGATATGTCTTCTGTGCAAATTTTATTTTCAGATCATATACATGCATCATAATATGTTATAGATCCTAGGGTAGGTGTTAAGATTAGATCTTAAGCATATAGTATAGATTAAATTTTTTAATCTAATTTTTTGCTGTCTAAAAATTTTTTTAAATATATGCTATACACCTATTGGTTTTCCAACATGCACTGCATGTCCTCCTGATTCTCTAGTTTTTGGTTATTTTGTAGGAGAGGATTAGATCTAAACATAGACCTTTGTCATAGCTACTCCTCAACAACCACAGCTTGATAGTATGCTTCCTTGATCATCCACAGGAGTGGAGCCTCAAGGCATCATGGATTTGCTACTTTAGGCCACCAAGATACCTCACCACTATCTGCTCCTCGCTCTCTACTAGGTCGTTTCTGGTGATCAGTTGCTTGAACTCCTCCATATAATCATCCACAGATCTAGGCTCTTATCAAAAGTTTTGCAGGTGCTGGTACAGGGAGTATATGTAGTTAAAGGATAAAAATTGCTTCTGCAATGCCTTCTTTATCTTCTCCCAGTCCTGGATCTTTGGCTTATCATTGCACTCTCTGGTCTTTTTCAGTTGTTGCTGTTAGATGTATGTCCTAGAAGCCAATATAGCTGATATATTATAATAAATCTAGGATATAATTTTATACTTAAAATATTGATTTGATCAATAAAAAGATAAGTTTAATTTTCATTCTAGTATGATGTGTCTTTGAATCGTCCATAGAATTAATACTTCAATACACATTCTCAAAGAGTTGAGAATTAGAGATATGTATAAAATTTTTAAATACTTTCGATCATAGTATCATCATGAGGATGGTGATCAATTCGGATAGATCGATACACATATCACTTCTTTTGGAGTAGATGAGTCTCTGGTATATAGTGTAGAGACACTAAGCGATGAGTGCAGGTAGTTGTTAGAGAATAACTAATACTGAGCGTGATCATACGAGATATCACTTGGATTTTTACTCAATCATCAGTGATCATCTCAATGTTGTAGTTGTGTGAATGGTCGTTTGACCTGCGATGGCATGGCTGCTCGCAGTGAGGTTGCTAGAGTTTGACTGACACATAAACATGACCTTGATAGAGACACTAATCTTGTAGTGGATGTTGGCGATAGTTAGTCCATTGTAGGAGCAGGATATGCATCTTAAAAAAAATTATCGATCTTGATAAAGAGGAGTAGTCTTATAAAATTTGAGATGCTAAGTCTAAAAGTCTATGGCCATAGCAGTGTAATTGATGGAAAAATTTTTTTATGAGGATCACAATTGGACTTAAGCTAATTGAATCTATCAAATGACTGATTATGAGATTTGATGATTTATCTATGACCTGTCATCTAGTCAGGACTCGTGATAGAGAGACTGAATTACATGTGAACTATACCTTAAGGTTCTATTTTTGATTCTACTGGATTGCCACTACATACTGCTCGGTGTCACTTGCGGATTGTGAGAGCTCACTTGAGTTGCTCAGGATCGATAATCCTTGATGAGTTAGAGTGAAATTATTTTGATCCATTAAAAAAAATTTCAATGATACTATGATAAAGATCATGGTATATCTTACTACCAAATAGAATTAAACCTATGGGATTACACAACAAAGAGATTAGATATGGAATAAGCAATTGGGCTTATGAAGTCTCAATTGGATTTAGAGAAATCCTATTGAATTGAGGATAATCTTGCTAGAATATGATTTATTTGATAAGATTAATTTAAGTTAATTATCTACTAATAACTTAAATGAATTAGATTCATTAGGCTTCAATTATTGGGTGCCTTGGATTTTGGATCATATGCATTAAGGGTTCAAATCCTTAATCAAATTCTTTGATTGTTTGCATGGGACGTTACTTGATTTGATCAAGTTGGGCATGCCCACTTGATTAAGGGCATGAAGGACCAGCTAAGGGGTATCCCATATCCTCATGTAGCATCTAAGAGAGTGGGCTAAAGGGCACCAAGTGTTAGCACCTCATGGATCTCCTAAAAGGGTTCAAAAATCTAAAGCTACAAAGATTTCTAATACAAGTAGGACTTGTATTAAGGGACTATTTGGTTTTGAAGAGGGTTCAAACCTTTTGTCTATTTAAAGAGCCATTTCTTAAGGATGTTTACATTAGATTTTCAGTAGCCCCCACACCTCCCATAAGGTCTCCATGCCTCTCTCTCTTCTTCCTCTTGGTTCCAACGCCCAAGGTGGTTGGGCATCGTCCATCTCCATGCCCAAAAGGAGTTTGGGCATCCTTCTTAATGGCTGATTTTCAAAGCTTGGTCGCTGCTAAATCAAGTGAAAGAGATTAAGAAAAGAAGAGAAGAAAAAGATCAAAGAAAGGATCAAAGAGTTGATCACGATTCAGACTTTGTTCAGATTCGCAGGGTGATCATTCTTGGAGAAGAAAGATCAACAGCATAGAGGACTATTTCAGACTGATCCTGAGTGGATACTTATAGAGGTCGGATACTTACATGGCTAAGGGAGAACTTACTTCTTTTAGATTCAGATTCAAAAAAAGAAATTATGAAACTGATATGTGATTCGATCATATATTTAATTTCAGCATAAAATTCAGTATGTATTCAATTTCAGCATATAAAGTAGATCTTTGTGTAAATTCAGTATGTATTCAATTTCAGCATATGAAGTAGATCTTTATATTTTTTATTTTATATATATATAATTTAGATTAAAAAGTATTTTAATCTTCTATTTTACTATATTATTTAAAAAAAAATTTTAAACACACATGCATGCCCCGACATAAAATTTCAATAGTGGTATCAGAGCCACAGGTTTCATAAACATGAAATTGACGTATATATTTTTGAAAAGAGTTTCAAAACTCTAATTTTATTTGATACATAGGATATATAAATATTTAATTTAAATTTAAAATTTATTATAGATTTAATTTTTAGTTCATATATTTAATATGTGAAGACATGCATAGATCTGAAATTTATTCTAAATCGATTTCTAGTTCATATATACATGATATATAGATGCATACATAAATCTGAAAATTATTTTGACTTAATTTATGATTCATATATGAGATGTATGATTATATATTTAGGGATAAAAATTAGTTTTAATTTGATTCATGATTTGTATATGAGATATATGATATCATATTATGATCTGAATTTTTGTTTAGATCTGAATTTTTACATACATATATGAGGTATATGCTTATATGTTAAATCTGAAAATAAATTTTATGATTTAAAATTTACTTTTCATGCAAAAAATTTAGATCTAAAATTTAATTGTAGAATCTGAAATTTATGTTTGTGCATGAAGATTTTGGTCATGGATAAATCTAAAAAAAAATTAGATCATATAATTAGATTGCATCTAGAGTTTTTGATTTGAACATAATGGGTCTAATTCGATTAAGTAATTGATCAAATTAAGTCAAGTGTTGATTAGAATTAGGTTAATTAAGTTTTAAGATCATATAATTATTGTTGATCAAATCGATTAAATCTTATATATAGAATCGATTAACCTAAGGACCTAATTCGGCTCGATGGCTTAAGCCTGATTCGCTTAAGTTAATCTATTTGGATCAATTAACTTATTGAAGTCTAAGATAAATAATTGAGAGATGATTATTTAATTGGTTCCATTCACTAATCTGATCAATTTATTGGTATCTAATGAAAGCAACAAGGGGACCCCTGTCAATCTCCACTTACTTAGTCAATTTGGAAGATTGAGTCTTGAATAAGGTTGCTTAGCAGTTTGGTTTATCCCATGTCAATTAGATCGATCATATGATGATTGATTAGATGAGATCTAAATCTAAACCTCTCCATAAATATTAAGTCCATAGGTCTTCCACCATTATAGATGTACGGACATGATACTGGTGTTGATTGCTCTTGACTGATCACAGTGGTTCAGTTGTACTGAAAACACGCAATCACTATATTAGCAAAGAGTTGCTCCAGGATAAGGATGTGGTTGGATCCAATAACTATTAAATGAGGAATCCAATGATAGCTTTGCATTTGCTTGTGAATGGTGGGTCGGGTTTAGCTAAGAAGTGTGGTCAATAACTGTTAGATGAGCCCATATAACTTAGCGACCAAATCGCTGCAACATGCTTAGAGAAGATCTGGACAAAGAGTTATCCATACATTAGTGTGCGTGCTACCAATAATTGTTAGATGAGGTGCATGGTATCGATGAGACTGCAGCACCCATTAGAAATTCAATTATCATAATAAAATTTTTGCTTTCCATTTGGGGAGTGTAGGGATCTAAAAAAATAGTAGGAATCTTTATTTGCTTCTTATAGTTTCTAGAGCAAATATAAATTTAAAGTATAAAAGTCAAACTTGAATTTCTACTCTTGCAGTTAAATCATGTCAGCTTCAAACCCTCTAACCCGCATCCTTGAGTTCAATCATTTGATCAGAATCAATTTTAAAGATTGACTTAGAAACCTCAGGATTGTCCTAATTTTTTAAAAATTAAGACATGTACTCGATCAAAAACTCCTAGTATTACCAAATCATCCTACTACTGAGCAATGAATAGCATATGAAAAGTAGATGCATGAAGACAGTCGGGTTAAGTGCTATGTACTAGATTCTATGTCAAACAAGTTGTAGAGCCAGCATGAGTATATACCCACTATCAGGGCTATGATCACTCACCGATAAGAGTTGTATGATGAGCAAAGCCATACTGCGTGCTTCGAAGTATCCAAGAAACTCTTTAATCTGAAGTTGCGTGAAGGGTAGTCAGTCCATGAGCACTATATGATAGTGATCAAAGATATTGAGGAGCTTGAGAAGCTCAGATTTAATATACAAAAAGAATTATAGATGTATTTGATCTTCAATCTTTTATGAGTTTATATAGTCAATTTATTATAAATTTTTATATGAACAAACTGGACTACACTATACTCGAACTAGTCAATATGTTGGTCACTGCTGAAAGAACCTTGAAGAGTTTAAGGGGTACTGTTCTCACTGTGGAGCGAACTTCTTCATCCAAAAGAAAGTCTGGTTAAAAGAAGAAGAATAAACCCATGAAGAAGTAGAAGAAGGAGAGCAAGCCAAAGAAGGACATTCTGAAGAAGGTTGAAGCAAAAAAAAAGTATTTTCATTATGATGCTGAAAGCCATTCGAGGAGGAACTGTCCACTCTATCTGGAGAGTCCAAAGATCAAGAAGGATGATAAACCTTCAGAAGGTATGCTCGTAATTGAATCTAACCTAATGATTTTTTCTACTTCTAATTGGGTATTGGACTCTGATTCGAGTGCTCATATATGTACTTCAATGTAGGATCTAATAGAATATAGGAGGTTAAGGAAAGGTGACATAATCCTTCGGATCGACAATGGAACAAAAGTTACGGCAGAAGTCATTGGCACTTATCCTCTTCGATTACCATCAAAGTTTAGATTAGATTTAAAATATTATTATTTTGTTCCTGTAGCTAATCAGATTTGATTTTCATATCTGTGCTAGAATAGGATGGTTTTGATTTCAATAAAAATTTTTATTTTATTTATTTATAAAATAAATTGATTGTACATGATCTTTTAATTGACAGCCTTTATTACTTGCATGTTGATGTTAATGTGAATCTAAACAAGCAAGTAGTGACTGCCATAGGTCAAAAGAGATTTAGAGATAAAATTAATCAAAAGTACTTGTAGCATCATAGATCAGGCCATACTGTAGAGGATAAAATAAACAAACTAAAAAAGGATGGGATCCTTGGCTCTTTTGATTCAGAGTCATATCCAACTTGTGAATCTTGCTTTTGAGAAAAAATGATCAAGTTACTCTTTGTGAGATATGGAGAAAGGGCCACTAAGTTACTTGTCCTAGTACACATCGATGTGTGTGGGCCATTTGATATGTAAGTCAGAGATGGTTATAGCTACTTCATCACTTTTATCGATGATCTGTCATGGTACGGATATATGTATCTGATGAAATATAAGCCTGAAGCTTTTGAAAAGTTTAAAAAATTCAGAAGCAAAGTAGAGAAACAAATAGACAAATCCATTAAGGTTCTTCGATCTGATCAAGGAGGTGAATATCTTAGTCAAAAATTTTTAAGATATCTTAAGAACAACGATAGAGTCTCTCAATAGACTTCTCCTGAAATACCTCAGCTCAATGGGGTATCCGAAAGGAGAAATAGGATTCTATTAGATATGGTCAAATTCATGATGAGTTTTATTGATTTACCCTTATACCTTTGGAGACATACCTTATTAACTGTATTTCACTTATTGAATAGGATTCCATCAAAATTCATTCTTATCATACCATATGAGATATGGCATGGTAAGAGACCGAGTCTATGCTATCTAAAGACTTGGAGATGTCCAGCCTATGTCAGAAAATAGATGACTGATAAATTAGAGGATACATTTATAATAGCTCATTTTATAGGGTATCCAAAAGAATCAATAGGATTCTACTTCTACTTTTCATAAGATCATAATGTGACTATGAGTCAGAACGCTATATTTCTAGAAAAATAGTTTATATAGGATGATGGCAGTGGGAGATTAGTTGAGCTTGAAGAGAAGATTTTTGATGAGCAAAGAGCTATGGATCCTCAGGAACCCATTTTTCATGAGCTAATAGTTGATGTTTCTCCACCACCTCATAGATCTAGCAGGATCTTCCGTCCTTTTGAAAGATATATGGGTATACTTCTGGAGGAAGTAGAGAAAATATTCCTTGTAGGAGATAAGGATCATGATGATGATCTTAATATCTTTGATGAGATGATGTCTGACATCGATTCTGAGAAATGATTAGATGTAATAAAGTCAGAAATTGACTCAATACATTTGAACCAAGTATGTCCTTAATGGATCCACCCGAGGGTATAGTATTCATTGAGTGTAAATAGATCTATAAAAGAAAAATAGATGTCAATGGTAAGGTAGAGATCTATAAAGCTAAGCTCATGGCAAAAGATTATAGTCAGCACGAAGATATTGATTATCAAAAAATCTTCTCACCCGTAATTATACTGAAATCCATTCGTACTCTGCTTGTTGTTGCAGCTTATTATGATTATAAAATCTGACAGATGGATGTAAAAATTACTTTTCTAAATAGATATCTTGAGAAAGATATCTATATGAAGCAGCCTTTGGATTTCATATCAGGTGATGGTGTCACCGAGTCTATAAGCTGCAAAGATTCATATACAGATTAAAGCAAGCTTCTCGAAGTTGGAACCTTTATTTTGATGATGCAATCAAATCATTTGATTTTATCAAGAATGAAGAGAAATTTTGTGTATATAAGAGGATCAGTGAGAGTGCAATAACATTCTTCATATTGTACGTAGATGATATTCTCTTAATTAAGAATAATATTCTCATACTGATCTCGGTCAAAAGATGGATGTCCAAAAAATTCTTCATGAAAGATCTAGGGAAAGCATCCTATATTCTTAGAATAAAGATATATAGAGATGATCTAAAAGAATACTAGGTCTATCACAAAAGCTGTACATAGAGAAAGTACTGAAGAGATTCAGCATAAAAAATTTTAAAAGAGAACTTTTACCTTTTAGGCATGGTATTCATCTTTTCAAGATGATGTGTCTGATCACATCTGAGGAAGTTTAGCGTATGAGTAGGATTTCTTATGCCTCGATCATAGAGAATCTCATGTATATCCTGCTGTATACTCGATCTGATATTATCTTTGCTGTAAGTATCACGAGTAGGTATCGATCGAATCCAGACGAGAAGCATCGGATAGCTGTGAAGAACATCCTTAAGTATTTGAGAAGAACTAATGATTTGTTCTTG
The DNA here is from genome assembly GCF_000442705.2 of Elaeis guineensis. Taxonomy (NCBI): domain Eukaryota; kingdom Viridiplantae; phylum Streptophyta; class Magnoliopsida; order Arecales; family Arecaceae; genus Elaeis; species Elaeis guineensis. The sequence continues at coordinate 53,648,228 of NC_026007.2, read as the reverse complement.
ATCTTTGAAGAAAGTTTTGAGTTGCGAGTTGGGGGATATACTGATTCAGACTTCATGTCTGATCCTGATAATAGAAAGTCTACGTCAGGATCTATGTTCGTATGCAATGATGGTGCAGTCAGCTGGAAGAGTTTCAAGCAATCCATCTAGTGGATTCTACCATAGAAGTTGAATATGTCGCTGCTTTGGATGCTACAAAGGAAAGCTTCTGGTTCAAGAAGTTTATCGTAGAGCTTGGGGTAATGACATCGGATGTCATACCATTTTATTGCGACAACAATGGAACCATAGTACTTGCTAAGGAATTGAGGTCTCATCAGAAATCAAATCATATCGAGTGGCAGTTTCATATCATATGTGACTACCTCGAAAAGAAATATGTCAAGGTGCAAAGAGTAGACTCCATAGATAATATGGTAGATCTACTGATAAAATAATTGAGCCAGTCAAAGATGGAAGTCCACCTTGAGAAGATAGGACTTAGATTAGTGGCTAATTAGCTTTAGTCCAGTGAAAGATTGTTAGATGTATGTCCTAAAAACCAATATGATTGACACATTGTAATAAATTTAGGATATAATTTTATATTTAAAATATTAATTTGATCAATAAAAAGATAAGTTTTATTTTCATTCAAGTGTGATGTGTCCTTGAATCGTCTATGAAATTAATACTTTGATACATATTCTCAAAGAGTTTAGAATTAGAGGCATGCATAAAATTTCTAAATACTCTCGATCATAATATCATCATGAGTGGATCTGGATAGACCGATGCACAGATCACTTCCTTCGGGATAGATGAGTCTCTGATCTACAGTGTAGAGATACTGAGCGATGAATGCGGGTAGTTGTTAGAGAATAACTAGTACTGACTGTGACCATACGAGAGATCACTTGGATTTCTACTCAATTATCAGTGATCGTCTCGATGCTATAGTTGTGTGAATAATCTTTTGATCTGTAATGGTACGACTGCTCGTAGTGAGGCTACTGGAGTTTGACTGACATATAAATATGGCCTTGATGAGATCTTGTAGTAGATGTTGGCGACAGTTGATCCACTATAAGAGCAGGATGTGCATCTAAAAGAAATCAATTGACCTTGATAGAGAGTAGTCCTATGAAATTTGAGAGGTTAAGTCTGAAAATCTATGACCATAGCATGTGATTGACGAAAAAGAGTTTTCATAAGGATCACAATTGGACTTGAGCTAATTAAATCTATCATATGACTGATGATGAGGTTTGATAATTTATTCATGACCTGCCATCCAGTCGGAACTCACGATAGAGAAATTGAATCACATGTGAACTACATCTTAAGGTTCTATTTTTGATTCTACTAAATTATCACTACATACTGCTACATATCACTGATGGATTGTGAAAGCTCATTAGGGTTGCTTAGAATCGATAATCTTTGATGAGTTAAAGTGAAATCATTTCGATTCATTAAAAAAAATTTCAATGATGCTATGATAAAGATCACAGTATATCTCACTACCAGATAGAATTGAACCTATGAGGTCACACACTAAAGAGATTAGACCTGAAATAAGTAATTGAACTTATGAAGTCTCACTTGGGTTTAGAGAAATCCTATTGGATTCAGGATAACCTTGTTAGCACATGATTGAACCCATTTTTTTTTTATATTTGAATTATTTATTTGATAAAATTAATTTAAATTAATTATCTGTTAATAATTTAAATAAATTAGATTCATTGGGCTTCAATTATTGGGTGCCTAGGATTTTGGATCATATGCATTAAGGGTTCAAACCCTTGATCAAATTCTTTGATTGTTTGCATGGGACGCCACTTGATTTGATCAAGTTGGATGTCCCTACTTGATTAAGGGCGTGAAGGACTAGCTAGGAGGCATCCCATATCTCCATGTGATGTGTGAGAGAGTGGGCTAAAGGGTGCCAAGTGTTGGCACCTAATGGATCTCTTAAAGGGGTTCAAAAATCTAAAGCTACAAAGATTCCTAATGCAAGTAGGGCTTATATTAAGAGGCTATTTGATTTAAAATAGGATTCAAACCTTTTGCTTATTTAAAGAGCTCTTTCCTAAGTGTCTTTACATTAGATTTCTAGCAGCTCCCATGCCTCCCATAAGGTCCCCACGCCTCCCTCTCTTCTCCTTCTTGGTTCCAATGCCCAAGGTGGTTGGGCATCCTCCATCTCCATGCCCAAAAAGAGTTTGGGCATCCTTTTTGGTGGCTGATTTTTAGAGCTTGGTTGCTGCTAAATCAAGTGAAGGAGATTAAGAAAAAAAGAAAAGAAAAAGATCAAAAAAATGATGAAAGAGTTGATCGCGATCTAGACTTCGTTCAAATTCACAGGGTGATCATTCTTGGAGAAGAAAGATCAGTACTATAGAGGGCTGTTCCAGACTGATTTTAAGTGGATACCCATATAGGTGAGATACTTGCATGGCTAAGGGAGTACCTATCTTCTTAAAGATCTAGATTCAAAGAATGAAATCACAAAACAGGTATGTGATTCGATCACATATTTAATTTCAGCATAAAATTCAATATGTGTTTAATTTCAGTATTTAAAATAGATCCTTATGTTATTTATTTTATGCATGCATGATTTCGATTAAAAGATATTTTTATCTTCTATCGTATTGCATTATTTAGAAAAAAAAATTTTAAAACACACATGTATGCTCCGATACGAAATTGCAATAGTTGCCACCAGGAAGAAGCTCGACTCATCAATTTCATCGTGACATCATCTTCTTATTGTCGAAATCTTTTTGTACTTAAAGATGCGCTCGATCTGATCCAGCCAATCAAAAAACACCTTTATTTGTAGTCTACCCAAATATTTAGGTAGATCTATTATGATGGAATCAAACCAATGGGTTAGATGCTCGAATGAATCACCTCAATCTTCATGCTGGTGAGTGAGAGTATCCTTATGGAAGGGGTTCTTAAAATCTGAAGCTTCTTCATCAGATTTGTGATCTTTTGGATCAGCATCAAATCTTGTCTTCCAAATTTTCAATTATGTAAGACGTGCAGTCAGTTCTGTCATCTGTCTCCTCAAATCTTCGTACTCGATCATCAGATTCCATTCCTGTTGCATGATTTCATCATGGGCCACCACCACCTGATTTGCAGATTGGTTCTTCTTGCGATCACCATCCACCATCTCAATTGTAGGGAAGAACTCTGCCCAGGATTGATAGGGCTTTGATACCAACTGATGCAACTTAAACCACGTTTCGATGGAAAGAGAAAGAAGATGTACGAAACAGGAAAAAAAAAAGAAAAAAAAGAAGAAACTCTCTTCTCTAGAGTTTTGATTCAATAACCCCAAAATAAATTAAACTCTAATTACAATGATGGCCAAAAGGGTCAAATTTATAGAGTAAAAGTCTTAACTTAATAGCAAAAGGAATCTAAAACACAGTAGGAAAAATAATAAGACTACAACTAAGACTTTCAATTCGACTAGGATTTTTTCAACTGGCTCCTATTGACCTATCAAACGATTAAATTAGGCTTTGAAATTCCAAGGAAGTTCCAATCTCGTAGAGTATGAAAGGAGCTTTCCAAATTGGTGTTATAATAATAATTCTGACATCGGAAGAGAGAGTTATGACTGTTCAAGCACGGTAGTGTCAAAATTGATAGGATCAGATACAATCAGCCCGATTTCTTGACTTTTCAAGTTCGATTCTTCAAATCACGATTTATACCAGCTAAGATATCTACATCAGACGTGAACTCCTCTCCTACCACTTGAGTACTGCTAGATTGGAATAAGTCTGCAACATGATCAATTGGATGCCAAATTTATGTCCTTGTACACCTTTCTTGCTGGATGGTGCATGATAATTTGGAAAGATTTTGCGATAGAGGTTGAAAGAGGTCCTGACAAATTTCTTGTATCTGCTATCCTTTTGTTTCATAGGCTTTCATACTTAATTTGATCAACATATTTATCTCTGGCATGCGGAAAGATGAAAGACTGAAATAAAATAAAAATAAACAAAAGCAAAGGCTTCTGCAAATTTAGTTTTAGTTCCTTTCTTCAACTTATGATAGAAAAAAGTCACCGGAAGGTGAAGGTTGGATTTGCAGTTTGATAAATTACATGCTGGCAAACATGAGTAGGCATCTTCATCATGAGTTAGGCAACAACTGATTGCAAACATGATGGTCCACCATACTGGTTAGTAATTCTCAACTCTCAAAACACTGTGCCAGCATCTGAGTTACAACACAGCAATAGCTCATGAAGTAAATTGTCCATTTTTTGTTGTAAAAGCGAACTGTCCTTCATCCTCTTATTCTCTAATGCCTTTTTTTTTCAACCTTGAAATTGTTCTTTAGATGAGAGCAAGGAATGTTTGACATGTTTCCAGGTAATGTTATTTTTGGAGAGATGTTGTAGTGTTATTTTTTGAGAGAATATGAAGGGGTTTCTAGCCCGAGTAATTTATTGAGATCATAAATTTTAAGATGATGTATCTGGAACTCAAATGAAAATGACTTCCATTATCTTATATTAATTGAACCAGACATCTTATTAAACCAATTGACATCCTTATTTCCTTTTCATTCAATTCTTAAAATAATTACATTTTCTATATCAATAGATGATATTTATGATTGAAAAAATCATAGAATTTGATATTTTCTACTGTTATGGTGAATCTCCAGCGAGTTGATCGGAGCCGAGATATTGTGCCTGCTTACTTGATGGTAGAAAACCTGTAAAATCAAATCCGTTTGCCGAAAGTTGACCGACAGAGGATCTTTCGATACTTAAGTCAGCCGAAAAAAGGAAATAGTTGGAAAAGACCAAAGTATAGGAGCTAAAAAAATTTGTAAATTAAAAACTTACCCAGTCCTCCTACTTACCACTTTATATAGGGTGGAGATTGTTACTGTATAACTTCCACCCCTTAGAATTTGGGACATGGGCATTATTGCCCTTAGTAGGCAGTTACCTTCTTAACTGCCATTAAGATCAAATAATGGGTGATCAATAGGATGTTGTTACATCTATAATTCTTCGAACGTAAGAGATTAACATCCATGTTGAATAACTGCCGCTTAACCCCTACTTCCTCGGGATCGAGATATTCGGGGAGAAATCGGTAAGTGTTCAGATGAACCTTGATAGTGTGTCAGACTTAGTTGGTCCAAAATCGACTTAGTCTTGTTTCGTCGATTGAATCCCAAGTTATATCATCAGTCAATAACTAAGTCGGCTCGATTCTTTAAGTTGTATGCTAAGTCGGTAGGGAAATGTAGATAAACATTAGTCAGATAAGCAATGAGAATGTGCTCCAACACTTGCCTCCCAACTTTTGAGTCCGATGCAGTAGCGTGATCGGATGAGAGGAGTTAATCGATGTATGGATCCGAGTTGCTTTCTCCAATGGACTTCATTTATCTCAAAAAATGGCATCTAACCATTCTGTCATTTCGCAAAGCGGGCAGCCATTTTGTCATTTCACAAAATGTGCGGCGGCTTCGTCGTCTCATAGGATGTACAGCAGTTAATACTGCAGGTCGCTTGAAGCAGGCTTCCATAATGATTACGAAAGATCGGACGGTAGAGTAATGATTCTTAAGCAGTTCGAGTTAGCCATGTGTCAGTCGATTATTTGCTCAGTCAGTCTTTACGTGGATTCGATCAATTTGGTGAGATCACAATGGTGGTGCATCAAAGAGTCAAGAGAATAATCGGCTAGGACTGCTGCCACATGTCAAAATCTCTGATGATGGTGTGATTTTCTGCATTGATTGTGACCATCGAGTGTCCCTATAAATAGGGAGTCTTTTTCCCTTTAGGCTTTCTTCTGATTTCAAGATTTTCATCTCCAATCTAGTTCTCTCTATTTCAGCCTTAGTCGCATGTAGGGTTCATCCTTCTGGGAGCATTCTATGCTTCGTCATTGTTGGCTTCTTGGTCATCATCGATGGATTCTTGAGGTCAAGTTTTTCTTCTCTTCCTTTCTTTCTCAATTTCCTAGAATTTTTCTTAAAAATGGCTTCATTTGGGAGAGAGTTCGGAGATGAGAATGTTGTGAAAGATCAAGGTTCTTGAACTCCGATTGTCCGGAGGGAGACCAAGGATGTTCCTCGGGATGCTTCCGAGGATGTTACTTCTTCTTGGCTGGATCGCTCGGGTCCTCATGAGTTGGATGATCAACCAGCTACCAAGAATCCTTCTGGACCTCTTTATGAGAAGTTCGAGTTGTCTGAAGCCGACGTTCAGTGGCTAAGAAATCACTATCACATTCCTAGTTGGTATAAGTTGTTATCACCCAGTGAAGATGGTCAGATTGTCCATCCTTTAGACGACTATATTGCCGTCTATGAAGTGTTCTTTTGATTGGAACTTCAATTTTCTTTGCATCTTTTTTTGCTAATATCTTTGACTTGTATGATATAGTTTCTGCTCAACTCGCCTCTAATTTCATTAGGATTCTTTCTTTCTTTGTCATTCTTTGCTACCTCCATTTTGAATCGAGGATTTTTCTTTTTTGTGCCCTTTTTGTCTTGAAGAAACATCCTCAAGAAAGGGGATGGTGGTTCTTCAGTCTCCGGTATCATCATCAATTCATTACCAGACTTCCCTCTTCTATTCACGAATGGAAGAATAAGTTCTTTTATGTTACTGCAGGCAATCTGTGGGATTTCATTTAGGTCTGGGCTACTAATCTTTGTTCGAACAAGAATGAAGTAGTCCTTGGAGAAGATTAGGAGCAGTATGATTTACTATTTGACATCCAAGTTCTCACTTGTTGGTGCAGAATTCCGTCGGAGCCGAAGAAGCTGGAGTCGGGATGACCGCGGTCGCCACCGGGACCTGCAAGGGAAGTCTAAATCGGAGTTGGGGGTGCTCCGACAAGACCCTCCAACGCTCAAGTCAGTACTCTGCTTCAACAAAAATGGAGTGCTTGAGAAAAAATTTTAGCAGAGTTTTGAGATAAAGATTAGAGCTTAGAAAAAAATGTATCTAAGGATCCTTATTTATAGATGGAGAGGGCAACCGATCGACAGCGACGTTTGTAACTGTCTGGCAGTGGGCTATTTAGAGCTGCCTGGAGTTTGTTACGGAGAGTGGAGTGGTGTCCGTTGTCGCGACTTGCCAGAGAGTAGTGGAGCCACATGAAATTCATTGCAGAAAGTGGAGCAGGGTAGTGGCCATTGTCGTGACTTGCCAGAGAGTTTGGATTTGCTGGGATATCTGATGGAGTGGAATGGCTCTCAATTGTTGGTCTGGGAGAAGCTCGGATGTCTCCAAAACTGCTGACGAGTCCACTATTATCGGATACCTTAGACACTGATACTACAGATGGGAGTCATCTGCCGTAGAAGCTCGGATGGAGACTTTTCATTGGCGAAGCTCGACAGAAGTCTGATTGCTAGAGAGGTCCGTCTGGAATTCACCTGATATGGAAGCTCGTCTGAAGATGATCCGTTGGAGAAGTCCGATTCCGTGAAGGATCTGATGGAGGGTCAGCCGGTGATGGACTTCGGATGGTGTTGGGAAGATTCGGCAGACATCGAAGGCGATCGATCGTTGTAGGAATTCAGCTGTCGGAGTCCATCCATCGTAGAAGCTCATCCGATATCCATCTGCTTATGGGAGTTCGGACGGAGTTCGATTCTTGTAGAAGGCTGAAAGAAGACCGCTTATGGTAGGGGCTCGATCGAAGATCGATTGTCGTGGGAGCTCAGAGTAGCAACCTGGCCGGTGGATACTGTCCCATTGTAGAAGCTCATCTAGGATCTGGCTACGAAGAAGCTCGGCTGAAGTTTACCTGTAATAGAAGTTCGAAAGAAATATGTTTACAGTAGAGGCCCGAATGGAACTTGCTTACAGTAGAGATCTGGGGTAGACCATCCGCTGTAGGAATTCAGAGTAGCCTGCTCGTAGCAGGAGTTCGGAGCAGACCGCTTGTAGTAGAAGTTCGGAGTAGACCGCTCGTAGTGGGAGTTCGACTGGAATCCTGAAGGCGGTCAACCACTGTAGAAACTTGGATGGAATCTGATTATTGTAGAAATCTCGTTGTCGAAGAAGCTCGGATATTGACGAAGTCTGAAAGGAGTTCGGAGAATAGTTGATCACTGTAGAAGGTCGGCTGATAGTGAGGCCTAGAGAGCCTTTGGAGCGACTCGGTAGATGGATGGGGAAGCTCATTGCCGGAGAAGTCTGGAAGGTCGGACGGTCTAGGGGGTTCAGAGAGACGCCACACAAGGTCGGAGGTCGAAAAAGCCTTGGAAGGGTCAGTCCTTTACGAACTTCGGCCGAGGGGTATTTTATACCCAACACCAGTCTCCCTACTCCCAAGTTTGGGTTTCGAATGAAGGGAGTACAGAGAAATTCTTACGACCGAAGTTGCCCCCCCTTGATTGCCGCACTCGGAGGTTGCCAGATATTTTAACGTTCGACACGCTGGTACTAGAGACTTTTTGGAAAAAAAATTCTTCTCTTTGGAATTTTCGTCAGAGCGCTGCCCCAAGTGCGACGCAATAATGGTCTTACTAATTGTCGGCCACCTTCAGCCACTTGCCACGATAAGTGGGCCACACGGTGGTCACGGACTGGCCAGCAGAGTCCTGCAGTCATTATTGCTCCAGACCCCGTCGCCTATTTAAACCCCTCTCTCCCCTTCGGGGATTTCACTCTGCATGGGAGCTTCTTCGGGCTTTCCTTCTTGGCCTTAGGCATCCTTCGAGCCATCCTTATCTCTGCATCCCTGCATCCCTCATATCAGCCTGGGTTAGCCCCAGAATTTTCTTTGCTTTTTTGACCCCGTTCATAGATCGTGCTGATCGTCCTTCACTGTAGATATGGGTGTAGACGCGGCCCAGATGTTGGCCCAGAATCTCAAAGCCCACGAGCAGGAAGGCGCTGCAACTTTCGGATCGGCGAAGAAGGCGAGGGTAGAGGAGATAGATCTGGCCGTATTTCGCCTTGATCGCCCAGAGCCCACACTGAGGCACATCTTTGACTACGAGTGCTTCCCGATGTGCATCATTATGTGGGGAAACCTGACCTCAGAAAGAAGGTCATACCCGCCGTCACTGTGAGGCAGTGGAAGCCATGGCGCAAAAAGGATGGCGTCTACATGTACTTTGAAGATAATGCTGGAGTTATTGTCAATCCGCAGAGAGATTAGAAGGAGTCGGGTACTTAAAGCAATCCTCGACGATTGTTGAAATTGAGAGTTCGAAGTCCAACGGCACCGAGCTCCCTTGGAGCTCTTTTGCCTTGTATTCTTTTTTTTGTCATTTTTCTTTTTGGGTCTTCAAAGGCTCTGTAACGTACACTTCACTAATGAAATGAAAAAAAAAATTTCTATTACCTTGTCCACTCTTGCATTGAATAGTTATTTTTTGAACTTCTTTTGTCTTTCATCTTGTTCAATGCTGACGTTGCTCGGAGGTTCCTGACTGCCGTCATGTTGATTTGCCCTATTTTGTTTGTGACTGTAGGTCTCTTCGAGGCTATTTGAGTTTAACGCTTCCTCCTGATGCTCGGGCTTGAGGACCCGAACTTCTCATTACTCTGAGGAAGTCGATTTGTCCTCGACCTGTGCCGAGTTTCCCTTTAGTGGCTGGGTTTTTTTTTTTTTTTTTTTAGCAGGAGTATCCTTCCTTGTCGAGATGAGGTCCCTCGGGTCTTCAACGTAGTTTATTTTCCACTTATCGTTGGTGTAGTTCATCGCTATCCCTTTACATCTTTCCTTTTCTTTTGTGTTCGAGTGAGGGTCTTCCCCCTACTCTCGACAGAGTCGTGAGAGTGTAGAGGAGCCGTTGGGGAGGCTTTCCTCCTTGTCCGATCGTGATCGATCGGGTCTTCGTTCGTGTCAGGATGAGGTTCTCCTCCTGTTCCTAACATAATTAATTTTAGCTCATATGAGGATGAGGTTCTCCTCCTGTTCCTAATGAGGCTGTGGAGGCACGTAAGGGCCGTTGCAAGGGCCTCTCCCCTCATCCGATCTTAAATAATCGGGCCTTCGATTTTGCTCATGTTAGGATGAGGTTCTCCTCCTGTTTCTAACAAGGCTGTGGGGGTACATAAGGGCCGTTGTAAGGGCCTCTCCCTCCATCTGGTCTTAAATAACCGGGCCTTCGACTTTGCCCATGTTAGGATGAGGTTCTCCTCCTGTTTCTAACAAGGCTGTGGGGGCACATAAGGGTCGTTGCAAGGGCCTCTCTCCCCATCCGATCTTAAATAATCGGGCCTTCAACTTTGCTCATGTTAGGATGAGATTCTCCTCCTGTTCTTAACAAGGCTGTGGGGGCACATAAGGGCCGTTGTTAGGACCTCTCCCCCCATCCAGTCTTAAATAATCGAGCCTTCGACTTTGCTCATGTTAGGACAAGGTTCTCCTCCTGTTCCTAACAAGGCTGTGGGGGCACATAAGGGCCGTTGCAAGGGCCTCTCCCTCCATCCAGTCTTAAATAATCGGGCCTTCGACTTTGCTCATGTTAGGATGAGGTTCTCCTCCTATTCCTAATAAGGCTGTGGGGGCACATAAGGACCGTTGTAAGGGCCTCTCCCCCTATCTGGTCTTAAATAATCGAACCTTCAACTTTGCTCATGTTAGGATGAGGTTCTCCTCCTGTTCCTAACAAGCTCGATTCGGCTTGTTGGGAGGAGCTACTCCCTGTCGTTAGGAGCTCATGCCAGAATAAAAGTTATGCAAATAGGAAAGAAACTTTTATTTGAGGCAAAGTTATTGGTAGTACATTCGCAGATTTTTTGAATTCCATGGTCGTGGAAGGTCTGCTCCTCTGAGTTCTTTCAAATAGTACATTCCAGGTCGAACCACCTCCCTGATTTCATACGGGCCTTCCCAGTTGGGGGTGAGCTTTTCTTGATTCTGAGGTTGTGAGACAGCAGCTCGTCGAAGCACTAAGTCCCCCGCTCTAAAGGCCTTGCTCTTGACTCGGGAGTTGTAATAGCGGGCCACTTTCTGCCTGTAAGCAGCCATTCGAACTTGAGCTGTCTCCTGCTTCTCTTCCAACAAGTCGAGGTTGGCTTTGAGATCTTGCGAGTTGCCCTGTCCGTCAGAAGCAACAACTCGCGTCGATGGGAGTTTGAGCTCGATCAGGATCATGGCTTCTGTTTCGAAGGCTAAGGCAAAGGGGGTCTCCCCGATGGGCAGCTTTTGGGTAGTTTGGTATGCCCACAACACATGATAAAGCTCATCTGCCTAAGTTTCCTTTGCTTTTTCAAGTCTTGCCTTGATCCCTTGCAGCAGGGTCCTGTTAGTAACCTCGGCTTCACCGTTTGCCTACGGATGGGCTACCGAAGTGAAATTATGGGAGATATTTAGGTCCTCACAAAATTCAGTAAATTCTACCCCAGCAAATTATCGTCCATTATCAGTAATGATGGTTCTGGGTAGGTCAAACCTACAGACAATTGACTTTCAAATGAAGTCCTGCACCTTAGCTTCTGTAATTTTTGCCAGGGATTCAGCTTTCACCCATTTGGTGAAGTAGTCAATTGCCACCAGGAGAAACTTCTGCTGCCCGAATGCCATGGGAAAAGGTCCGAGGATATCCATTCCCTATTGCACAAATGGCCACGGGACATTTAAGGGTGTGAGTTCGGAGGTGGGCTGCCTCTGGATATCGGTATATCTCTGACATCGATCACATCTTTTGACATATTCGATGGAGTCGCGGTACATGGTAGGTTAGTAATAGCCTTGTCGGAGCAACTTGTGGGATAAAGATCTGGCCCCCAGGTGACTTCCGCAGACCCCCTCGTGCACCTCCCATAAGGCAAAGTCGGCCTCAGAAGGTCGGAGACATCTCAAAAAGGGGCAAAGAGTATGACCTCTTGTACAGCTTGCCTTCATAAAGAATATATCGGGAGGCCTAGTTCCTAAGCTTCCGGACTTCTTTTGCACCAGGAGGAAGAACCCCATCCTTGAGATATGTTATCAGTGGATCAATCCAACTGGGTTCACGGCTGATCTCCACCACAAGCTGTGGTCCTTCCGTACTTGGACACTTCAGAACTTCAAAGAAGACTCCCCTAGGTAGCTCAGTCGGAGCTAGTGTAGCCAACTTGGAGAGAAAGTCGGCCCTGGTATTTTTCGCTCTTGGGATCTGCCTGATGCCAAAGTTATCGAAAGTAGGGACGATCTCCTTTACCTTTTCGAGGTACTTGGCCATACTGTCCTCCCGAGCTTCATAGTTCCCGCTGACCTGTCCCACTACTAATTGGGAGTCACTGTAGACTTGAAGCCGATCTACCTCTAACTCCTTGGCGATCCTTAGTCCCGCAATCAGAGCTTCGTATTCTACTCCGTTATTTGTCGTAAAAAATTCGAAGCGCAGCACATACTCCATGATAACTCCATCTGGATTGACCAAGACCAGGCCCGCGCCTGCGCCTGCGCCTGACGTGTTGGAGGAACCATCCATGTAGAGGGCCCAAAAGCCATCAGGGAGATCTGTTTTTCCTTTCGGGGGGTTCGACTGGAGCTCTGGATTGTCGGCTTCATCTCGTCCAAGTTCGGCCTCTTTCGGGATAGTGCATTCCACCACGAAGTCCATCAATATCTGGGCTTTTATTATCGATCAAGGTCGATAGTCGATGTCGAACTCCACGAGCTTGACTGCCCACTTCGCTATCCTCCCCGAGGCATCTGCTCGATGCAAAACCACCTTGATCGGCTGATCGGTGAGCAGTATTATGGTGTGTCCCTGAAAGTAAGGTCGGAGCCTCCGAGCTGCAACCAACAAGGCGTAAGTTAGTTTCTCTAACTTAGTATACCTGATTTTGGCATCTCTCAATACTCGGCTTATATAGTAGATCGGCCGTTGAATCTTTGCTTCTTCCTTGATCAGGACTGCCGCAAGGGCCACAGGGGAGACCACCAGATACAGGAACAACTCCTCTCCAAGCTCGGGCTTTCCCAGTAAGTGAGATGAGTTGAGGTAGTTCTTCAGCTCTTCGAATGCTCGCTGGCATCCGGAGGTCCAACAGAAGTTCTTCGACTGCTTGAGAGTCTGAAAGAAAGGCAGGCATCGCTCGACCGATCTTGAGACGAAGCGATTTAGGGCCGCTACTCTCCCAGTAAGGTGCTGAACTTCCTTTATTGACTTTGGGACGGCCATTTCCTAGATGGCATGAATCTTTTCTGGATTTGCCTCGATCCCGCGTCCCGATACCATAAAGCCTAGGAACTTCCCTGAGGTTACTCCAAAAGTGCACTTGGCTGGGTTCAGCTTCATCTTGTATTTTTGGAGGGCACTGAAGGTCTCCTCAAGGTCGGCGACGTGGTTCATCGAGGTTTTGCTTTTTACGAGCATATCATCCACGTAGACCTCCATGTTGCGGCCGATCTGCTCCCTGAAGATCTTGTTTACTAGCTGTTGATAGGTCGTCCCTGTATTTTTGAGGCCAAAAGGCATGACCCTGTAATAATAAAGGCCACGGTTAGTAATAAAGGTAATTTTTTCTTCGTCCCCTGACGCCATCCGAATTTGGTTGTAGCCAAAGAATGCATCCATGAAAGTAAGAAGCTCGTGGCCCGAGGTTGCATCCATCAATTGGTCGATTCTGGGAAGAGGGTAACTGTCCTTCGGGCAAGCTTTATTTAGCTTTTTGAAGTCTATGCACATCCTCCATTTATCGTTTGCCTTCTTAACCAAGACCGCATTGGAGACCCAACTTGGATAGTGGACCTCTCTGATGAACTCGGCTTTCAGGAGTTTATCAACTTTCTCAGCTATTGCCATCTGTCTTTTCGGTGCATGACTTCAGACTTTTTCCTTCATCGGCCGATGCTCGAGATCAACAGCCAGACGGTGCTCCATAACTTCAGCGTCGATCCCAGACATATCCGTCGGAGCCCAAGCGAAAACGTCCGCATTCTTTCATAAAAAGTTGATAAGCTGTGTTCGCACCTCTTCCCCCAAGTTGGAGCCGATCTTCATCACGTGCTCTTCATTCCCATCATTCAAAAGAATTGAGACAAGGTCTTCAATTGACCCACCCCTTTCTTCAGCAAGATCATCGTGAGTGTCCAGTCCGTCGACCGGACAGGGGTTGGACTGCTCCTGTCTCTGAAGGGCTATATTGATCTCCTCTGACTTCTCCGACCCCCTGGCTAGTAGGAAATTTCACTTTCAAATGGTAGATCGAGACTACAGCTCAAAGGGCATTGAGGCCAGGTTGGTCGAGTATTGCATTGTAGGCAGACGGTGCCCTCGCTACCAAAAAATCTACTAGCACTCTAGATTGTTTAGGATACCGACCTGCAACCACAGTCAAAGTTATTACCCCCTCCACCGGTATAGCATCGCCAGTGAACCCTACCAACGGGGAGTTGATCGGCCCTAACCGACCATCCAGAATGGATATTTTTGAGAATGCCTCGTAGAACAAAATGTCTGCCGAGCTTTCACTGTCGACAAGAATGCGGCGTACATCATAATCAGCAATATTCAAGGAAACTACAACTGCATCATTATGCGGGAACTGAATCTCTCGGGCATCTTCTTTTGTAAAAGTAATGGACTCTTCAGTCCTTTGCCGCTTGAGCGGCCCGGTCAATCTATCGGCTGCTCCCCTCAAAGGCCCCCAGAAAGGGTGTTGACGATCTTAGTCGGAGGCTGATCTTTAGAAGGTTTTTCCATCCTTCGCAGCTTCGATTGCGGCAGGACCTTTGGCCGATCTTCTCTACTTTCAGGTTGGCATCGAACAAATCCATCGACCGTCGTTGTCGGAGGAGGGGAAGCCCGAGATCTGGCTATGGAGGTCATGGATCGCCCAGTAGATACCTTTCGGGAAGGCATCAGGTGAAGATCTAGCGGGGGAAAGAGAGGAGGGCGTCGGAGAAGATGACTGGAGGCAATCCCATTGAGCACTCCTTCAAGAATAAGGGTACCGCAAAGATACAGCACCCTTCCTCTAGCGCCAATTCTGTTGGTGCAGAATTTCGTCGGAGCTGGAAAAGCTGGAGTCGGGATGACCGCGGTCGCCATCGGGACCTGCAAGGAAAGTCTAAACCGGAGTTGGGGGTGCTCTGGTAAGGCCCTCCGATGCTCAAGTTAGTACTCTGCTTCAACAGAAATAGAGTGCTCGAGGGAAAATTTTAGCAGAGTTTTGAGATAGAGATTAGAGCTTAGAGAAAAATATATCTGAGGATCCTTATTTATAGATGGAGAGGGCAACCGATCGATAGTGACGTCTGTAATCGCTTGGCAGTGGACTGTTCAGAGCCGCCTGGAGTTTGTTACAGAGAGTGGAGTGGTGTCCATTGTCGCGACATGCCAAAGAGTAGTGGAGCCACGTGGAATCTATTGCAGAAAGTGGAGCAGGGTAGTGGCCATTGTCGTGACTTGCCAGAGAGTTTGGATCTATCGGTTGGAGCTCGATGGGGACATCTGATGGAGCGGAATGGCTCTCAATTGTTGGTCTGGGAGAAGCTCGGATGTCTCCGAAACTACTGACAAGTCCACTATTATCGGATATCTTAGACGCTGATACTACAGGTGGGAGTCATCTGCCGTAGAAGCTCAGATGGAGACTTTTCGTTGGCGAAGTTCGACAGAAGTCCGATTGCTAGAGAGGTCCGTTTGGGATTCGCCTGATACGAAAGCTCGTTTGAAGATGATCCATTAGAGAAGTCTGGTTTCGTGAAGGATCTGGTTGAGGGTCGACCGGTGATGGACTTCGGATGGTGTTGAGGAGATTCGGCAGACATCGGAGGCGATCGATCGTTGTAGGAATTCAGCTGTCGGAGTCCGTCCGTCGTAGAAGCTTGTTCGATATCCATCCGCTTATGGGAGTTCGGATGGAGTCCGGTTCTTGTAAAAGGCTGAAGGGAGATCGCTTATGGTAGGGGCTCGATCAAAGATTGGTTGTTGTGGGAGCTCAGAGTAGCAACCTGGCCGGTGGGTACTGTCCCATTGTAGAAGCTCATTTGGGATCTGGCTACGAAGAAGCTCGACTGAAGTTTACCTGCAATAGAAGTTCGAAAGAAATATGTTTACAGTAGAGGCCCGAATGAAACTTGCTTACAGCAGAGATCCGGGGTAGACCACCCACTGTAGGAATTCGGAGTAGCCTGCTCGTAGCAGGAGTTCAGAGCAGACCGCTCGTAGTAGAAGTTTGGAGTAGACCGCTCGTAGCGGGAGTTCGGCTGAAATTCTGAAGGCGGTCAACCGTCGTAGAAACTTGGATAGAATCTGATTACTGTAGAAACCTCATTGTCGAAGAAGCTCGGATATTGATGAAGTCCGGAAGGAGTTCGGAGAATAGTTGATCACTGTAGAAGGTCGGTTGATAGTGAGGCCTAAAAAGTCTTTGGAGTGGCCCGATAGACGGATGGGGAAGCTCACTGCTGGAGAAGTCCGAAAGATCGAACGGTCTAGGGGGTTCAGAGAGACACCACACAAGGTCGGAGGCCGGAAAAGCCCTGGAAGGGTCGGTCCTTTACGAACTTCGGTCGGGAAGTATTTTATACCCAACACCACTCAATGGGAGCTCCTCGATGAGCAGTCATTGTATGACATCGGGATAAGCTTGGTCAACTCAGGTAGATTTCATTTTGTAAATTTTTTGAGTCTTTCTATCATTTTTCTTTTCAATCGTGGATTAACTTTCTTTGTTGGCTTGTAGGTATGAAGATTTCGACTGAATCTATCACTATGCCATTAGGAATAGGCCAGATTCTGGGCTTGATGGACCTTCTTGGAGACCACTGAAGAAACTTCGAGAAGGATCCTCTTCATGGATCCCAAGGAGCACACAACCACTGTCGCCACCCCGAATTCCTCCACCTGAGTGGACATCGCCTCTACCATCGGCACCAGTAGTGTCCATCGAGTAGAATGATGATGTTGTTGTTGTCAGCAAGGCCCTGATGAGGCCTACCAGCACCGTCCATGCCCTGCCAGCATAGGGTGAGTCAGGTGTTGGTCGGGTGGTGGTGTGCAGAGATGTCGGTCGAGACAAGGCCCCAATGCCCCCCACATTTACTATCGAGCTCAACCCTTTGGATTCTTTTGAAGAGGCATATATTACACTCGAAATGTGCATCAAGATGACTGATATAGCACTCCGAGATCATCGACTCATCGGTGAGTTGATGAAAATAGTGATGCTTCCTGCTAACTGGAAAGAAAGGAAAGCCCACCTAATTGAAGAAATCATATCGAGCTCCTACACATCATGGGTGTCGGTAAGTCTTACTATCCATCTTCCTAGTGTTCGATTATTATTTCTTCTACCAAAGTGTTGACTAATGAATTCTTCTTTTTGAAGCTAGCACATGATGCGACCATTTTGTTTGAGGGGTTGATTGCCTTCGGGTGGCTCAACCATCAATTGAAAGATAAGGCCCAGACTACTAATGCTCGGACTGAGGTAGCTGAGGAACTTCTCCATACTGCTGAGGAGCGAGAGAAGAAATTCC
Organism: Elaeis guineensis; assembly: GCF_000442705.2. NCBI lineage: Eukaryota > Viridiplantae > Streptophyta > Magnoliopsida > Arecales > Arecaceae > Elaeis > Elaeis guineensis. The sequence goes on along the minus strand of NC_026007.2, from coordinate 53,630,790 downwards.
AAGATAAAATTACCTTGCTGGAGATTGAGTTGGCTCTGTCTCGGGAAAGAGTTGCCAACTTGGAGTCCTAGCTAAAGAAAAATAATGAGGAGCTGAATATGTTGAAGGCTGACTTTAAGAAGGAGATGGAGTCGACAAAAGCTGCCCTTGACAAGGAAAGAGGCAAAAGACAAGATGCCGAGAAGGCCACCCAAGAGGCAAAAGAGAAGGTGTTGGTGGTGGAGATCTGGCCCCAAGCGATAGTTTCTTGGGCACTGGCTGAGTTTCAGGCATCTCAAGAGTTCGAGGATGAAGTCACTGAGGGCTCGACCATCGCCTACTGAGTCGGCTTCAAAGATTATAAAAGGGCTCTTAGTCATCTTCAACCCAAACTGGGCTTGAGCGGGCTACAACCTGATGAGGCCCTTAGTGAAGAAGAAGAAGACGAGGATGCAAGCAACTTGAAAGAACATCTTTGAGCTCTTTGTATTTTTGTTTTGTTGCTCAATCATGTACAAAGTTGTTTTTTGAAATGAAAATGATCTTCCTTTCAAGTTTCTCTTATGTAATGCCTTCTTCTGTGGTTTGGATGAGTAGTAAATTTCATGAAATGTTTGTGTGATAATCAGTAGAGAGATGTGGGTAGTAACAAATAAGATCGACTCAGAAAAATTTTTTCAAGTCAACTAGTCGGTTATTGAAGAACATCCATCAGCCATCAGAATATATTCAGTGAGAGAGTTTCTCAAGTTTGCCATGGATTGTTCGACCCTTAGTCAGTCGAACAAAAGCTGACTAATTATTTTTTGGATATTTTAATCCCTAAATTAGCTAATCCGATGTTAGCTTTTATTTTATTTTATTTTTTTGTTAATCGAGTGTTAGCTGAATAATGTTTCATCAGATATTAGCCAATGATGTAATTATATGGCTAGATGTTAGTCGATCATGTTATTCGATGAATTTTCAAGTAAGTGAACTTGTTGGCACAGTTTTGTAGAAATTTTTTTTTTATATATATCTAAATCAAATAATCTTACTGATAGTATATTCGTAGATTATTGACATTCCAGATTCGAAAAATTTTCGTGCCATCCAAGTTCATGATTGTATATGCCCGTGGTCGAAGTACTTCTGAAATTTTGTTGGGACCTTTCCAATTTGGAGATAATTTTTCTTGCTCAGTCGGTTTGGAAACTTTATCTCTTCTAAGGACAAGACCTTCTATTCAAAAAATTTTGGGCTTGATTCGGGAGTTATAATACCGGGCTATCTATTATTGATATGACGCCATCCTTAGTCGAGTTTACCTCCGAGCTTCATCAAAAAAATCCAAGTCGGCACGTTGTTTGTCCGAATTAGTCGACTCATCGTACTATTCTATTTGAGTTGACGGTAGGCCAACTTCCATTGGGATCATGGCTTCTATCATAAATGTTAGGTTGAAAGGAGTTTCTTTGGTTGAGATTCGAGGAGTTATTCGGTAAGACAAAAGTATGCTGTAGAGTTCGTCGGTCTATTGACCTTTAGCCTGACCCAATCTCATCTTAAGGCTTTGTAATATTATTCTATTGGTCACCTCAACTTCTCCATTAGATTGTGGATGCCCAACCGATGTAATTAAGTTTATGAATAATCTGATACTTTGCATAAAATTTTTTAAACTTGACATTATTAAATTATCGGCCATTATCTATGATGATTACTTGAGATAGATCAAATCAGCAAATAATCAATTTTCATAAGAAGTCCGTAGTTTTTCTTTCTGTTATTTGTGCCAGTGGATCAGCTTCTATCCACTTAGTGAAGTAATCGATAACAACGGTAATGAACTTTCTTTGCCTACTGGTGGACAAAAATGGACCAAGTATGTCGACTCCCCACTAGTCAAATAAGCCAAGGTGATGAAGTGGTCGGGAGATGACTTGATGGAATCTTTTGAATGTTGGCAAATCTTTGGCATTGGTTGCACTTTCACACTAAGTTGGTAGCATCCTTTTGCATAGTCGGTCAGTAATATCCTTGCTGGAGTACTTTATAAGATAATGATCTATCCCTCAAGTAATTGCCACAAATGCCTTCATATACTTTTCGGAGGGCATAGTCAGCCTTAAAGGACAAAGATATTTGAGTAGGGGCAAAGATGTTGATTTTTTGTAAAGTTGATTGTCGATTAGTACATACTGAGTCGCAAATCACTTTATCCAATGTGTTTCCACATGATTGATCGATAAAGTCCCATCGATTAAATACTCGACGAATGGGTCAATCTAGCTCGGTTTGTGACCGACTTAGACCTAATAAGCTTCTTCTTCAACATCGATACTTGGATTGTCAAGATGCTCAATAAAAATCTTTCCCAACTTGTCGCTACCAGATGTCGTGAGTTCGGATAGAGAATTAGCCCAGGCATTTTTCGAATGAGGAATATGAAAAATCTTGAAGTAGTCAAAATTCGCTTGGAGAGATTGAAGTTTTTGAAGATACCTTTGCAGGATTGGATCTTGGGCTTCATATTCCCCTCAGAATTATTCGGCCACCAATTACGAGTCAGTGAAGGATTTTAATCATTTCATGCCGAGGTCCTTGGCTATTCTCAGTCTAGCTATCAAAGCTTTATGTTCGGCCTAATTGTTGGAGGCTTTAAAAGTAAACTGAAGGGCACATGTGGTAACCATCCCATCAATATTAGTTAAGATGAGGCCTGCCCCACAACCTTGAGCATTTGAGATCCCATCCACATATAGAATCCATGCTGGTTTTGAAGTTTCATCTTCAGATTGTTCTTCAATTTCACTGTTGATCGCCGTTGTATATTCAACAACAAAGTCAGTGAGTATCGTGCCTCCATCGAGGATCGAGAAACATAAGAGAGATTGAACTCATTGAGTTCAATCATCCATTTTGCCATTCTCCCTGAAGTGTCTGGTCACTGCAGCAGGATTCTCAAGGGGAGATCAGTTAAGACTTTTATCAAATGAGCCTAATAATAAGAGCGAAGTCGATGTATAGTCTCTATAATCGTAAAGATGACTTTTTTTATCCGAGAATATCTTGTCTCCACCCTATGTAAAGTCTAACTTATGTAGTAGATGGGTTTTTGCACTTTGTCATCTTCTTAGACCAAGACCGAACTTACAGCCTCAGGAGATGTTGCCAAGTACATGAGCAGTTCATCATCTATATTTGGCTTTGTTAAGAGAGGAGGGGAACTTAAATACAACTTCAAGTCTTTAAAAGCTTTTTAGCATTCTTCAATCCAAGTCTTTCATTTGCTTGAGGATTTTGAAAAATGAAAGGCATCACTTTATCGATTTGAAAATAAATCAACTGCGAGATGCAATGCATCCAACCAATTTTTGAATATCTCATCGAGAAGTCAGGGGCTTCATGTCAAGAATTGCCTTAATTTTTTTGGGGTTGGCTTCAATGCCTCTCCTTGTCACCATAAATCTGAGAAATTTTCATGAAATTACCCCAAAAGCACACTTAATCGGATTCAACTTTATTTGATGTCTTCTCAAGGCATCGAAAGCTTTCGCTAGATTGTCGATATGGAGAGATGCTTCATCACTTTTTATGAGCATGTCGTCAATGTATACCTTCATATTGTGACTGATTTGGTTCTTGAAGTCTTTGTTGACTAGTCATTGATATGTTGCTTCAGTATTTTTGAGATCGAAGGGCATAACTTTGTAGTAATATAGACCCTTCTCAGTAATAAATGCCATCTTCTCTTCATCTTCAGATGCCATCTGGATTTGATTATATTCAGAGAAGATATTCATGAAGCTTAGTAGTTGATGATCCGAGGTAGCATCAACTAACTAATCGATTCTGGATAATGAAAAGCTGTCCTTTGGACAAGCTTTATTCAGATCGATATAATAGATGCATATTCTCTATTTATCATTAGCCTTCTTGACCATCACGATGTTCGCGAGCCAATCCAAGTAGGTCGCTTTTCGAATGAAGTTGACAGCCAATGACTTATCAACTTCTTCATTGATGGCCTTCTATCGCTCAAGGGCAAAACTTCTCTTCTTCTATCGCACTGGCCTGCACTTAGTGTTAACATTTAATCGATGGATGGTTACGTTAGAAGGAATACCTGGCAGGTCAGGGCTGATCAGGCAACGAATACCTGGCAGGTCAGAGGCTGATTAGGCAAAAACGTCAGTATTTTCATGTAGGAAGGTCACGAGCTTTTTCTGAAGATGATTACTCAATAAGGATCCAACTTGGATGGTCTTAGTTGGATCCTCCTCTTTAAGAGGGAGATGAATCATTCTATAGGTTCTCCTCAGCTTTCTTCTTCCCTCAAGTCTAATCCCTCAATGGGAAGAGCTTTCATGGGCCTCTTCCTTTTAATCATAGTTAGATAGCATTGTCGGGCTAATTGTTGATCTCCTTGCATTTCACCAGTCCCATTTCTCATCAAAAAGTATACGAGTAGATAGTATGTTGAAACTGTGATTCGAAGTATATTTAATCCGAATAGTCCCAATATAACATTGTAGGCCAAAGGGACTCGAACTATGAGAAAGTAAAGCCACACAGTTGATTATCGAGGTTGTTGTCTGGCAGTAACAGAGAGTTCTATTTCATCTTTTACTTTAATCGAGTCATCTGTAAATCTGATTAAAGACATGTTGATTGATTTTAATCGATTAGTAGAAAGCTGCATTCGAGAGAAAGCATCATAGAATAATACATCGACAGAGCTTCCATTATCAACTAAACATCATTTTACATTATAGTTAGCTATGGTTATGGAAACAATAATAACGTCATTATGAGGAGTTTGAACTCCTCGCAAGTCTTTCTCAGAAAAAAAATGGAAAATCCCTCCTGTTAGGAATTATGTCCCAAAGCCAATCGTTAGTCTGTTGGTAGTTGAGCTAATTATTATAATTATATATAAATTATTAAAATAATAAATATTATTTAATTTTCTCATCACTCTTTGTACAACTTATTTGAACTTCTATTTTTGTTAAAAATTGTATCCTAAAACCAATCATGTGACGATTAAATTTTTCCTTGTATATGAATTACTGATAAATGAATAAAAATTATTTTGATATTTTTCATCATAAAGTTATATCTTTTTTGTAGAATTCTTATACTATGGTGAAGTTCTTAGAACTATGTTAGTGAACGATAAAGAGAAAATTTATCATATAGTTCTTAAATATGTTCGTGACCAAATGATACGTCATTATAGGATGATGATGTTTATTAAGTGGAGGTCATTGTGTGTCATATGGGTTGGTTGTCCTCTTAACCAAGGAGTGTGGTGACACTGGTATGGCATACATATGAGATGCAGAAGTACATCGATACTGAATAAGTAACTCACCTACAGAACATTCTCCTGTCAAGAGCTGCTCGTAAAGTATATGGGCATAAGCATCCCTCCGACCTAAGATTATCATAGTGACTTACAAGCAACTCACTGTGCTTTAGTGTTGGACTATCTAGATTTCTAATGCAGTGATGGAAGGCTACTGAATACAGTCAAGTACTTACAAAGTCTGTGTGTGGATCAAAATGAAATTGATCTTTTTGGATTAAAGGAGCTGATGTATCACTGTATTTTAATTTAGTAAAATCTTGGATAGGGTAATCTTTGAGATGGATTTGAAAGATTGAAATATAATGTAGATGAAATACTCTTGGTTGACAGTTAATCTGAGATCATCTTAGAGCATTCAGAGTCAAAGGGATGAATTATACGATAACCATGTGCATAGGTTCTGAAATATTTCTTTGTGATAATTCAACCTATCTAGATATTAAAAACTATTGCTAGATGGTAGCTTCAATTAGTACAGAAATCTGTTTCTGTGCCACTGACTTAGTATTTGAACCTATGGAGTTACGCACATAAGTCAAACAACGTAGAAAAGTATTGACCTATGTTTATATGTCCAATTTGAAAGTACTTGACTTGATTGAATATATAAACTAACTTGATTGAGAATTAAGTTATGGGTCAAACGAGATTGAAGAGTTGACTATGTCTAGCTAGCACTACACATGAGGTTTAGGTTCAATCATGGGGATGAACAGTTCTTGATCTATAATCTAAGAAGCCTATAAGAAATTGGATTTAAATACTCAATAATTTTAGATTAGATCTGAATTAATTAAATTTAATTAGATTTAAAATTTTAAGTTAGACTTGATTCTGAAGTCCTGAAGAGTTTATGATTGACAGCCTTTCAAAATTATTTCGAACCAGCTTCAAATTGGATTCGAATTGGATCCTTTTTGGATAAGATCTTTAGAGTCCTACTTCCACTGAGACTCCCTCACTCCTTGATCGATCAGCACTTGATGTGGTACTAGTTGTGGGCATCCTATATGGGTGTGGGAGTGGGTGCATTGTGGGCGTCATATATGATGGCAATTTTATCTCATGTAGACATCCTTTTTTCATAGGTAATGGACTGATTCAAAGTATATTTGAATTAGGAGTCCTATACTTATTAGATTATTAAAATCATCTATAAATAGAGAAGATCTCTACCTATGGATGCATAGCATAGCAAACAAATCAAATTGAGAGAAGAGAGAAAGAGAGAGAGAGGCGTGAGCTTGAGGCACCCTTTCTTCTTTGGCATCACCTCCTCTTTGCCGCCCCTCTTCCCTTGCCGTGGGCCCTCATCTTGGGCATCCCTTTGTTGGTGTGAGGTGTCACACCTGATAGCTCTCCTCTCTCTTTTGATTGCCTTGTGAAGGTGCTTTGATCAGAGGTTCATCCCGCTTTTCTACATTGCCTGGCGTGCGTGCGAAGTAGAGGGCCTGCACTTTTAGGCCTATACGAAGGTTGAATCTAGATTTTGAAGATTTGATCTCTAATTCTACTGTAATCTAGATAAAAATTTGATTCTTATTTATATAGATTTGTAAAAAAAATTTAGATGCAATCCTGGTTATCTGCGAGAAATATGTTCCCTTTCCTTCAATTGGTATCAGAGCCAGACTTTGATACATAGATATATAAATAAATTTTTTTAGATTATTTATATATTGTATATAATTAAAATTTTATGTTAGATATTAAATCTAATTTAAATCTATTTAAATAAAATTTTTGATCTAATTTTGATTGGATTAGATGAACCTAATCAATGGTTGATTAAGGTTGTTATAAGTTTGTTATAACAGAATTTTTATTGATGCTGAATTTTTATTGAAATAACCATGTAAATTAAAATTTATTTTAAATTTATTTTAATAAAATTTTAATATTGTTATTTTGATTATGAAGTGAGATTTATTTTAGATTTAAATTGAATCTATTTTGATGGATATTTAGATCTGAGTTCAAATGAAATTCAGTACTACACCAAAGTAGATTTAACCAAAAATTTAATCCTTATGCATTCATGTTTGTATCTAATTAATTTTTTATTTGATATCAGATCTAAAATTAATATTTTAAAATCAACATAAGATATGTTTTAGATCTGATATGATGTATATGATGTATCAAATCTAATTAGATTAGGTAAAGAACATGATTGATAAGATCAAAGGCATGTTCATGACATAAACTATTTTGTCAAAATTATATATTGATGTGATTACATATGAAATTAGATTTTAGATCTTAGTAGCCTAATACTCAGATTGATGAGATCACCAAACCATCCAATCATAAGAGATCGAAGAGATTGATCTCTCTCTCTCTTGCCTATTCTATGGGTTCTCTTATGACGTATAGGGGTGTCATTGTGATCCGATGTTATGAAAAAAAAATGAATAAATTTTTATAAATTATTTTGATCATAAATATATTTAGATTAGATCTAAAGTAATTTATGATTCATTACAATAAGTTAAATTTAGATATAAAATTATTTTAGAATCTGAATAACATATTACATAAAGATATAATTGGTATTGATCAAAAAATTGTTATGATGCATGATATGCATGTATGAAGTTTAGATCATACCTATGCATGTTTAATTATTAAATATATTATAAAAATTTATTTTTATGAATTGAAATATGTGGTATGCTTCATCAAAAATTTTGGAAGAATAGTTCTACAGACTGAAACACATATTTTATACACTTAATTTTGAATTAAATTTGAATGATCTAGATTTGAGAATTAAAGATTATTGAGATACTATATAAATCGATGGGCAAATGGTTAGCATGAATCAGATCCTTCTAATGGATTAGACTTAGGGTTAGAAATACATATGGATTATGTAGAGAAATTAGTTAAATTTAATCAAGTGTTGAATTAGATTAGGTTAGAATTTTTCTAGATCAACCTCAATAGTTGAAATTTGATCAAGTCCATATTCTTGACCTTAATAAATAGACCATGATCATGGCTCCATGATTGAGTCTGAATCTTCTGATGAACCAAATCAAAACTAATTAACTAGTTAGTGTTTAAGGTAAGTTTGGTAGATTCGATTAAGTGATTTTTAATTGAGAGCTACTCACCTAGATGCGTCATGATGAGTTAATGGCATATCCCTCTCATTGATCTCACTTACCTGGCCAACATTGTGGATTGTATTTTGATTAGGTTACTAGTTGATTTAAGCTAACCCATGCCATCAAGGTTAATCAGTATGACTAATTTAGGTATCTTTAGACCAGCTTGTGTCTAATCCTCTACATGACTTGGTGAAGCCAATGGGAGGATTTACATCTTGTAGGTCAACTTCTTCTCTTATTCTAAGGTCAATAAAATAAAATTTTTTAAATTATTAGGTCTATAAAATGATACAGTTATGGGATAACTTATTCATGGCCTTCCATTAAGGTACATGATAATTAGTCCAATATTCCAAATAAGCATTGGAGGCACCACACATCTGGTGTCTATTACGTATTGAAATTATCATCATCATATGACCATCCTGCTGTACCTTCATATCAATACTCAGATTGATCGAAACATACTCAGACCTTGACATCCGTTTGTTAATGGTTGGACCTAATCAGGATTTTAAGTGGATGCACCACATGCCTACTAAAGGGATGCTTGGGGCACCACCTAATTGCTAGAAGTTATTTGAAAAAATAATTGATTATGAACCTATCCATGGATGCATTAGGGTTGGTCGAGCCACACTCGAGCCCTGATATAGTCTATGTGAATTTTAGTACCCGCTAAGAAATTAATGTAATTCCTTGAGTTGAAGGTAGAGGCTATCAATTCGTATAAAATAGTGGGAGAACCTTTAGACTAAAGTTCATATCTTTGAAATTAAAAAATAATTCATATACTAATAGATTTTTATTTTTTTTCAGCTATGGTCAACACATTATCCCTCTGTATGCTGTTAGATAGTGACAAGCTTATCGGATCTAATTTCTATAGCTGGTATCAAAAGTTGAAGATCAACTTAGAGCACAAAAAGATTCTATACATCCTTATGGATGAGGCACCTGAAGAACCTGCTGCCAATGCTCCTCGTACTGTGAGAAATACTTATGTGAAGTGGTTCAATGATCGAACGACTGTATGTTGTATGATGAGGACAGCAATGAATGACAAACTTAGTCGTAAGTTTGAGAATGCACAGCTAGAGGAGATCATTCAAATATTGAATGAGTCCTTGGCACCTCTGAGGATGCAGAGAGACATAAAACCACCTACACAGTGTTCAATGCCCATATGCGAGAGGGAGCTTCAGTCACCGATCATGTACTGTACATGATTGAGCAGATTGAACGTCTGAGCAAACTTAGCTTTCTATTGCATGAACAGTTAGGCAAAGATGCAAACTTCAACTCGCTATCGAAATCTTACCTATTCTTTTTTAGTCATTATAGAATGACGAAGCCTGCAGTGAACTATTATGGTTTGCTAGGATTACTGTAGACTTTTGAGAAAGACCATCAGCTCCAGAAGGAGCCAGTGAATTTAGTGGAAGGTTCATCTGCAGGTCGTCGATACTCTAGGAGAGAAAAGAAGAAGAAGGTATAGAAATCCCATGCTATCGATCCTAAACAGAGCAAAACATCAAAAGTTGATAAGAGCTAGATAAAATACTTCTTTTGTAACAAGCTGGGTCATTAGAAGAAGAATTATCCTACTTACATAATCACCCTTGACCTAAACAGGCCTAAGAACAAGAGAAAGAAGCAAACTTTGCTTCACAAGGTACTTATATGATAACTCCTTATAATTTTTCTGTTTGTGATACTACTATCTAGGTATTGGATATCGAAAGTCTAATTAATATATGCAATTCATTGCAGAGACTGTAGGTAAGTAGAAAGTTTCGAGAGAGTGAGCGGTTTCTGAATATTGGAGATAGAAGTTTTATTCCTGTTTTGACCTTAAAAACTTTGCAGCTTGTCTTCGAGTCCAGTAGTGTCATGTTAGATAATTATCATTATTGTCCCTCCTTTTTGATGAATATCATCTCTATAGGCCTTTTGGCTAAACTTGATTTCAAGTTTATAATAAAGGATGATTTTTATGATATCATTATGAATGATACTGTAATTATGCGTGGACAATTAAAACATGGCATATACATAATATCACGGCCTATTGGTGTAATGTACACAGTCAGTAAACATCCTAAATTAGATAATGTCAGTGAATCCTACCTTTGGTATTATAGGCTTGGCCATGTGAATAAGAGTAGGATTGATAGGTTGATCAAGGAACATATTCTTAAAATAGATGATTGTGAATTATTACCAATCTGTGAATCCAATCTACTTGGTAAGATGACTAAGTCACCTTTTAAGGAAAAAGATAAAAGAGCCAACGATGTCCTAGGTCTAATGCATACTAATGTATGCGGATCTATGAACATAAGTACCAGAGGAGGATACTACTACTTCATTACATTTACAAACAACCTATCAAGATATCGGTATATCTATCTTATGAAGCATAAGTCAGAATCATTTGAAATATTCTAACAATTCTGTACTGAAGTAGAGAAACAGACTTAAAAGAGTGTTAAGACCCTTTGATCAGATCGAGGAGGTGAATACCTCATCAGTGACTTTCTAACATATCTGGAAGAGAATGAGATTCTTTCACATTGGATCCCTCCTGGAACACCACAACATAACGGGATGTCTGAAAGGAGGAATCAAATTTTGTTAGACATGGTTCGATCCATGATGGGTTTTGTGAGTCTACTAATCTCCTTCTTGGGATATGCTCTAGAAAGTGTCTGCTACATTTTGAATAAAGTGTCAACAAAGTCTGTCGATAAAACTTCATATGAGATAGACTGGGCATAAGTCGATGCTCTTATACCTTAGGGTCTGGGGGTATCCAGCTTATGTCAAGCATTTAAGAATATATAAGCTTGGATCTAAATTCGATAGATACTTGTTCGTAGGGTATCCGAAGAAAATTAAAGGATACTACTTCTACCTCGCTACAAAGTAAAAGATATTTGTTAGTAGCAGAATAGCCTTTTTGAAAAAAGAGTTTCTTAGAAAAGGAGCTAATACTTGTAAAATTGAACTTGATGAAGTTCAAGAGGTGAAAAGACTGACACGCACAGATTGGATTTGATTGGAGAATTGAATATGGAGCTAGTAGAGGAACCATTAAGGAGATCCAGTAGAGTATCACATCAACTGGACAGATACTATAATTTTTTGATCTAGGACGGTGATCCCATCAAACTTGATGAGAATGATGAGGATCTGATCACCTATATAGAAGCTATGCAAAGGTCCGACTCCCAGAAATGACTTGAGGCTATGAAGTTCGAGATGGAGTCCATAGAGATTAATGATGTATGGATACTAGTTAATCTGTCTGATGGATTTTTAAAAGGAAAAGAGGAGCGGATGAGAAGATAGAGATCTATAAAGTCTATCTAGTTGCCAAGGGTTACCGTCAGCATTATGGTATTGACTATGATGAAACATTCTCTCTTATGATAATATTCAAATCTATCTGGATTATACTTACTATAGCTGCACATTTAGATTATGAAATCTGATAAATGGATATCAAAATTACTTTCCTTAATAGGGAGGTGGAAGAAGAGGTGTATATAATATAGCCTAAAAGATTCACATCTATAGATGAGTTGAAAGTGTGCAAGTTGAATAGGTCTATTTATGGACTTAAGTAGGCGTCTAAGAGTTAGAACATGCATTTTGATAAGGTGATCAAAATGTATGGCTTCGTTAGGAATGGAGAAGAGCCTTGCATCAACAAGTAAACTATCGATTCTATAGTCATCTTTCTTGTACTGTATGTGGATGATATACTATTACTAGAAAATGACATTCCAACTTTACAGAGTGTGAAGCTGTAGTTATCATCACAGATCTCCATGAAGGACTTGGGAGAAGCATCCTACATTTTAGGGATGAAGATCTATAGGGATAGATCTAAAAGGTTGCTTGGATTGTCCTAATCTACGTACATCGATACCATGTTGAAGCGGTCAACATGGATAATTTCAAAAAAGGCTATCTTTTCATAAGCCAAAAAATTACTCTCTTCAAGAAGGATTGTCCGACAACTCCTGAGGAGAAAGAGCATATGAGTAGAATACCATATGCTTCGACAGTGGGATATATTATGTATGCCATAACGTGTACAAGGCTGGATGTGGCCTATTCACTAGGGGTATTGAGTAGGTACCGGTCTAATCCGGATGAAAACCATTGGAAGATTGCAAAGGCAATCCTTAAGTATTTGAGAAATACTAAAGATCAATAGCTTATCTATGGAGATACTGATATAAAACTTATGGGATATACTATTTTTAGTTTTTAGTCAGATTATGATGACAGTAGAAGCATGTCAAGCTATGTATTTATCTTGAATGGAGGAGCTGTTTGCTGGAAGAGTTTCAAGCAATATACTGTGATCGATTTTATATGCAAAGCGAAATACAATGCTGCATCGGATGCTGCAAAGGAGGTGGTGTGGTTGTAAAAATTCATTACCGAGTTGGGAGTTACACCTTCTATTGATGGCCCTGTCCTACTATATTGTGACAGCTCCAATGTTATAGCTCAGGGAGAGAACCAAAGTCACACCAGTGCACCAAGCATATTTTGCACCGCTATCATCTGGTACAAGAGATCATGAATCGAGGTGATGTCAAGCTTCAGATGATCAATGAAAAGATGAATCTAGCCAACCCCTTTACTAAAGCTCTCGAGATCAAAGAGTTCAATAACTTCAAATGGAAGATGGGTATAAGATACTGCCCCGATTGACTTTAGTCCAAGTAAAAGTTGTTAGAAATTGTATCCTAAAATCAATCATGTGATGATTGAGTTTCTCTTTGTATATGAATTATTGATAAATGAATAAAAATTATTTTGATATTTTTCATCATAAAGTTATATCTTTTTTGTAGAACTCTTGAGTTGTGATGAAGTCCTTAGAACTATGTTAGTGAACGATAAAGAGAAAATTTATCGTATAGTTTTTAAATATATTCATGACTAAATGATATGTCATTATAGGATAATGACGTTTATCGAGTGGAGGTCGTTGTGTGCTATATTGGTTGGTTGTCCTCTTAACCAAGGAGTGTGGTGACACTGGTATGGCATACAAGTGAGATGTAGAAGTACATCGTCACTAAGTAAGTGACTCACTTGCTGAGCATTCTATTGTTAAGAGCTACTCGTGAAGTGTATGGGCATAAGTGTCCCTCTAAATTAAGATCACTATAGTGACTTGTAAGCAACTCACTGTGCTTTGGTGCCGGACTATCTGAATTTCTAATGCAGTGATGGAAGGCTACTGGATACAGTTAAGTACTTACGAAGTCTGTGTATGGATCAAAATAGGATTAACCCCTCCAGATTATAGAAACTGATGTATCGCTATATTTTAATTTAGTAAAGTCTTGGTCAGGATAATCCATAAGATAGATTTGAAAGGTTGAAATATAATGTGGATGAAACACTCTCAGTTGACAGCTAACCTGAGATCATCCTAAAGCATTCAGGGTCAAAAGGATGAATTATGTGGTAATCATATGCATAGATTCTGAAATATTCTTTTGCAATAATTTGATCTATTCAGATGTCGAGAACCATTACTAGATGGTAGTTTCGATTAGTACAGAAATCAGTTCTTGTGCTACCGACTTAGTGTTTGAACTTATGGAGCCATGCACACAAGTCAAACAATGTAAAAAAATATTGTCCTATGTTTATATGTCCAATTTAGAAATACTTGACTTGATTGAATAGATAAATTAACTTGATTGAGAATTAAGTTATAAGTTAAAAGGGATTGAAGAGTTGACTATGTCTAGCTAGCACTACACATGAGGTTCAGGTTCAATCTCAGGGATGAACAGTTCTTGATCTATGATCCAAGAAGCCTATGAGAGATTATATTTAAGTGTTAATTAATTTTAGATTAGATCTGAATTAATTAAATTTAATTAGATTTAAAATTTCAAGTTAGACTTGGTTCTAAAGTCCTAAAGAGTTTAGGATTGACAGTCTTTCAAAATTATTTCGAACCAGCTTTGAATTGGATCCTTTTTGGATGAGATCCTTAGAGTCCTACTTCCACTGAGACTCCCTCATTCCTTGGCCGACCAACACCTGGTGTAGTGCTGGTTGTGGGTATCCCATATGGGTGTGGGAGTGGGTGTATTGTGGGTGCCATATATGATTGTAATTTTATTTCATGTAGGAGTCCTTTCATAAGTAATGGACTAATTCAAAGCATGTTTAAATTAAGAGTCCTATACTTATTAGATCATGAGAATTATCTATAAATAGAGAGGGTCTCTACCTATGGATGCATAGTATAGCAAACAAATCAGATTGAGAGAAGAGAGAAAGAGAGAGAGGCATGAGCTTGAGCGCCCCTTCTTCCTTGGCATCACCTCCTCCTTGCCGCTCCTCTTTCCTTGTCGTGGGCCCTCATCTTGGGCATCCCTTTACTGGTGTGAGGAGTCACACCTGATAGCTCTCCTCCCTCTTTTGGTTGCCTTGTGAAGGTACTTTGATCAGAGGTTCATCTTGCTTTCTTACGTTGCTTGGCATGCGTGCAAAGTAGAGGACCTGTACTTTTAGGCTTACACGAAGGTTGAATCTAGATTTTGGAGATTTGATCTCCAATTCTACTGCAATGTAGGTAAAGATTTGATCTTTATTCATATAGATTTGTAGAAAATTTTAGATGCAATCCTGGTTATCCATAAGAAACATGTTTCCTTCCCTTTAGTTTTGTGATGAAGTCCTTAGGACTATTTGAATCGATGTAGGAAGATTTATCGTTTAGTCCTTAAACCTATTTCAAGGATAAATGATATGTTATTATAAGGATGATAGCTATATCAAGTGTAGGTCGTTGCGTGCCATGTAGGTTGGTTATCCTCTTAAGCAAGGAGTGTGGAGATACTGACATGACATGTAAGTGAGACGTAGGGGTACATCTCACTTAACGTGATTAACTACTGAACACTCTACTGTCAAGAGTAGCTCACGAAGGATATGGGTATGTCCCTCCGATCTGAGATCACCATAATGACTTGCAAGCAATTCACTGTACTTTGATATCGGACTACCTAAATTTCTAATTCAGTGATGAAAGATTTTTAGACACAGTTAAGTACTCGTGAAGTCGGTGTGTGAATCAAGATAGAATTGACCCCTCCGAATAAGTAGGAGTTAATGCATCAGTGTGTTTCAATTCAGTAAAATTTTGATCGAGATAATCCATGTGATGGATTTGAAAGTTGAAATACAATATAGATGATCTTTTCAGGGTTAACAGTTATACCCTTGGTCATTTGAGCATTAGGGTCAAAGAGATGAATTATACGATAACCATATGCCAATAGATTCTTGAATGTTATTTTGCAATCTTTCGACCTATCTGAATGTCGGGTATCATTGCTAGATGATCATTTTGATTGATATAAAAAGATTGTTTCTGTGCTATCGGCTTAGGTTCAAACTTATGGAGTCACACTCAAAAAAAATTTTTGACTGATGGGTTAACAGTTATACCCTTGGTCATTTGAGCATTAGGGTCAAAGAGATGAATTATACGATAACCATATGCCAATAGATTCTTGAATGTTATTTTGCAATCTTTCGACCTATCTGAATGTCGGGTATCATTGCTAGATGATCATTTTGATTGATATAAAAAGATTATTTCTGTGCTATCGACTTAGGTTCAAACTTATGGAGTCACACTCAAAAAAAATTTCTGACTGATCATGTAGCTAATCGATGATGAGAATTATTTTAGGGTGTAATGATCAATTCGATTGATGATTAATCTTGTGTAAAAATTATAATAAATAAATTTACTAATTGTTAGTGAATTGTAGGAGGATTGATTAGTGATTTGATTGCTAATTAGCTCAATTTGATTGAGTATCAAGGTTTGAATTAAGTCTAATTGAATTAGAGTCAATTAGGTTTGACCCAATTAGGTTATGAGATGGTCTAATCACTAAGAGAGATTAGTTTCTGATTTGATCAAAATTTTAGTTCGATCAATTTCTAATTGGATTAGAATTTGATTAAGGATATAAAAGTCTAATTGGATTGGATTTCATTTATTTATTGGGTCTAACCAAATGTAACTTGGTTTGGGACCAAATATGATAGAACCTAAGAGTCCAATCTAGTTGGACATCTCCCTAACGCCACCCTTTCTCTGTGCCCTTCTTTTCTCCATGCGAGAAATATTTTTGAAGAAAAAGTAGGATAGTACTGTGCATGTAATTTTAAATTTTTTTGCAGCGGATCTATTAGATTACATAATTTAATCTAATTTACATGCATAAGATCTAATCTAGACTACTATGTCAAGACCTATAATATGATTTAACATGAACTTCAGATCTGAAAATAAAAATCTATATCAATCTAATCGATGCTACAGTCTAGATCTAACTCTTAGATCTACCAAACCTAGTCTAACAAGTTCAAAACTTGTTATCAGATTGTGGGTTGCTGATTTTCATAAATATCTCATGTAGGAGAGGATCCCTTCAGGTTGCTCATAGCTGCATGAAGACATTCGGCCTCTACAAATCGTCTGCATGAAGATCGATGCAGATCAGGCTCCTTGAAAGTACTAGTTTGCAAGAATCTTCAAAAGCTGAATTCTCTTTTCTTCTTTAGATCTCTTGGATGCTCCAAAGGAGAGGAAGAATTAGAGGAGGAAGAGAAGAAAGAGAGAGGCTATGGAGAAGAAACAAAAACTTGAACAGGGAACCATATGAGGCATTAACTATTTGTTTCTCCCTTTTGTAACAAGAGATTAGGGTTTTGGGTCAAAGGAGAGGGCGCCAAAGCCACCATGCCAAGAACCAATTTGGCATCCCAAATTTTTAGAAAAGAGTGTTTGGTGTGAGGAGGAGATCAGGTGTTTTCTCATGCCAAAAAACTCTTCAAAGAATTCAAGAAAAAAATATCTTGGCACCACCCTTCTTTCCAAACATAAAAATCTCTTTCCTTCTTATCTCCTTATCTCTAATTCAGATCGCATTCAAATTAAGCAAGAAATAAGGCTATAACTCATCATGCTTTGTCTCCCACCCTTATTGTGCCCTCTCTCTTCACACCAAAAATCACATGCCAAAATTATTTTGGAATTGAGAAGAAGAAGGGGAAAGCAAGGTAGCGCAAGGAGAAGAGATAGAGTTCCTGTTGGCTTGGACTCTTCATTTCTGATTTAATTCTTCACCAAATTAGATTTGGTGTGAACCCATTGAAGGGGATAAATCTAATATAATTAGAAGCCTAATTATCTCAATAAATTTCTAACCCAATTAGAAATTAATTGAGCTCAAGTCCTGATCAAATCATAATCAAATTTCTCTTATAATTAGGTTTGATTAAATCAAAACCAATCTAAGTCAAACTGAATCTAATTTAATTAGATTTGATCCGAAGCTCTTTGCTCAATCAAATTGAGTCAATTAACAATTTAGGTACCAATTAATTCTCTATTAATAGCAGAGTCCCAGTCCAATGGGACTATCCTCCAAAGTCTCAATTTCAGTGAAACTCTTTCACCAGAGTCACAATCCAATTGGACTTTTCAGCCATCAAATCAGACCGTATCTTTTAATGTGTGTGACCCCATAGGTTCGAACCTAAGCTAGTAGCATAAGAATAACTTCTCATACTAATGATGTAACCATCTAGTAATGGGTATCGACATCTGGATAGGCTGAAAGATTGCAAAGCAATATTCTAGAACTTACTAACGTATAGTTACCGTATAATTCATCCCTTTGATCCTAATACTCGAGGTGATCTAGGGTTTGACTGTCAACCCTAATATAGTCAACCATATTGTATTTGAACCTTCTAAATCCATCACATGGATTATCCTGGTCAAGACTTTACTAAATTGAAATACACTGATGCATATCTCCTACTTATTCAGAGGGATCAATTTCATCTTAACTCACGCACTGACTTGATAAGTACTTGACTGCATCTAGTAATCTTCCATCACTAAATTAGAAATTTAGATGGTCTGACACTAAAGTACAGTGAGTTGCTTATAAGTCATCGTGGTGATCTCAGGATTGAAGGACACTTATACCCAAATCCTTCACGAACAACTCTCGACAGTAGAGTGCTCGATAAATGATCACGTTCGGTGTGAATATACTCCTATATTTCATCTACATGCCATACCAGTATCTCCACACTCTTTGATTAAGAGGACAACCAATCTATATAGCACACAATGACCTATACTCGATATTGCTATCGTTCTATTAACAGCATATCATTTAGTCACAAACATATTTTAAGGACTAAATGATAAATCTTTCTTTATCGATTAATTATAGTCCTAAAGACTTCATCACAATATAAAAGTTTAAATAAGATGGACAAAATTATGACAAAAAAGTCAAATAATTTTTATTAATAAAAATTCATATATATTTTATAATTTATGAGCACAATCATCAACAGACTGACGATTAATTTTGGGACATAATTTTCAACAACTCCCACTTGAACTAAAGCCAATCGGTACAGTATCGTATACCCATCTTTGATTTGTGATCATCAAACTTCTTGATCTGAGAGCTTTAATAAATGGATCGGCTAGATTCTCCTTTCTATCGATCTTTTGAAGGTTGACATCATCTCGATCTACGATCTTTCGGATAAGATTGTAGCAGTACAGAATATACTTGATGCGTTGATAGGACTTTGGCTCCTCGGCTTAAGTAATGACGTCAGTGCTGTCGCAATATAATAAGACGGGGCCATCGACGGAGGGTGCCACTCCGAGCTCACCGATGAACTTTCACAGCCACAGCTTTCTTTGCAATATCGAATGCCGCAATATACTCTGCCTCACAAATAGAGTCAGCCACGGTGTGCTGCTTGAAATTTTTTCAGCAAATTGCTCTATCATTCAATATAAAAATATAATTCAACACACTCTTATAATCATCATGGTCTGACTGAAAGCTGGAGTCAGTAAACCCCACTAGTTTCAAGTCAGTTTCACCATAAATAAGTCACTGATCCTCAGTATTTCTTAAATACTTAAGGATGGTCTTTACAATCTTTCAGTGGTTCTCTCCTGGATCAGACTGGTATCTACTCACTACCCTTAGTGAGTATATCCTGTCTGATCTTGTACATATCATGACATATATTATAGAATCTACTATCGAAGCATATAAAATTTTACTCATATGCTCTCTCTCTCTTGAGGAGTTGTCGGACAATCCTTCTTCGAGAGAAAAATTTTATGACCTATCGGGAGATAACCTTTCTTAGAATTCTCCATGTTGAATTGTGTCAGTATGGTGTCTATGTACGTAGAGTAGGACAATCCAAGCAACCTTTTCGATCTATCTCTATAGATCTTCATTCCAAGAATATAGGATGCTTCTCTCAAATCCTTCATAGAGAACTGAGGTGATAACCAGACTTTTATTCCTTGTAATGCAGAGATGTCATTCTCGATTAAGAGAATATCATCCATATACAGTACGAGAAATACAATCATAGAGTTATTTATCCATATGTAAATGCAGGGTTCTTCTCCGTTCCTAATGAAGCCATACATTTGATAACTTATCAAAATACATGTTCCAACTCCTAGATGCCTGCTTCAATCTATAGATGGATCTCTGAAGCTTACACACTTTGGACTCATCTGTGGATGTGTAATCCTCAGGCTGTATCATATACACCTTTTCTTCCAGCTCTCCATTTAGAAAAGCTATTTTTATATCCATTTATCAAATTTTATAATTCATGTGTGCCGCTATTGCAAGCATAATTCGAATGAATTGAGCATTACCACATGAGAAAATATCTCATCATAGTCAATACCATAATACCGACGATAATCCTTGATAACCAAATGAACTTTATAGATCTCCACCTTTCCATCGCGTCTCTCTTTCTTTTGAAGACCCACTTACACCCTATGGGTTTAACCCATTCAGGTGGGTCAACTAATATCCATACATCATTGACCTTCATGGATTTTATTTTGAATTTCATAGCTCCAGACCATTTATTAGAGTCGGACCTCTGTATTGCATATTTTTAGGTGATCGGATCCTCATTGTTCTCATCGAGTTCAACAGGATCCTTGTCCTGTATCAAAAAATTATAATATCTATCCAGTTAACATAATACTCTATCGGATCTCCTTAATGGTGCCTCTACAATAGGTTTCGAGTTTGACATTATAAAATCTGGTTATGTGGGTTCACTAGACTATGTTGGTTCTACCTGTTAAACTTCTTTAAGTTCAACCTTAGAGGTATTAATCCCTTCTCTAAATTTTTTTTTTCCAAAAGGATTGCCCTAAGGCTGACAAACATCTTTTGTTCATCAGCAAGATAGAAATAATATCCATTAGTTTCTTTGAAATACCTTATAAAAGTGTATTTATCAGATCTGACTTCGAGTTTATCCATATTCAAATGTTTGACATAAGTCGGACATCCCCAAATCCGAAGGTAAGAGAGTTCTGACTTACATCCCGTCCATATCTCATATGATGTTTTACTTATAGATTTACTAAGAATCCTATTAAGCACATAATAAGCCGACTTGAGTCCATAACCCCAAAAAGATATCGACAGAATAGAAAAGTCCATGGATTGAAGCATGTCCAACAGAATTTGATTTCTCCTTTCTGACACACCATTGTGTTGTGGCGTTTCAGGAGATATCCATTGAGAGAGAATCCCATTCTTCTCAAGATATGTCAGAAATTCATCAAAAAGATATTTACCTCCTCGATCTGATTGAAGAGTTTTAATATTTTTTTTGATTTATTTTTCTACCTCATTACGGAATCGTTTGAACATTTTAAATGATTCGGACTTGCGTTTCATCAAGTAGATGTACCCATACCTAGATAGGTTTTTTGTGAACGTAATGAAATAGTGATACCCTCCTCTAGTACTAGTGCTCATAGGTCCACATACATCAGTATGTACAAGATCCAGAACATCACTGGCTCGTTCACCTTTTTCAGTAAAAGATGATTTGGTTATTTTTTCAAGTAACCAAGATCCACAGATAGGCAATGATTCATAATCATTGTCATCAAGAATTTCTTCTTGAGCTAACCTGTTCATCCTGTTCTTGTTAATATGACCTGTTCATCCGTGACATCGACTATTCTAAGGTATTTATTAGATGTGTATATTATATTCGGTCGTGATACAACATAAATATCATTGTTCAACTGTCCACGCATTATAGTAACACCTTTCAAAATGATATCATAAAAGTTTTTTTTTATTAAAATTTTATAATTTATTTTGGTCAAAAGGTCTACAGAAATGACATTTAAAAAAAAATTGGGACAGTAATGACAATCATTAAGAACAATAAATTGAGAATCGAATACAAGTTTGATAATTTCTAAAGTTAGAACTGAAACTGATCTTCCATCTCCAACGTTCAAGAATCTCTCGCTGTCTCTAAATCTCCTACTGACTTGAAGTTCTTGCAACGAATTATAAATATTAATAGGACTACTAATATCCAATACCTAGATCATTGTATCAAAGACGGAGAAGTTACAAGGTGTTATCATGCAATTACCTTGTCCAGCAATCGATTGCTTCTTCTTCTTCAGCCTGTTTGGATTAAGGAAAGCTAAGTATTGAGAACAGTTTTTCTTCCAGTGATCCTGCTTCTTATAATAGAAGTACTCTACCAGACTCTGGTCGGCCTTGAACTTGGACTTCTGAGTCTGACTCCCAGCACTTTGTGCCTTCTTATTTTTCTTTTTCTTTTCTTTCTTAAAGGGACGACACCCATCCGAAGAAGATCCTTCCACTATATTCACCGTCTCCTTATGGAGCTGGTGATCCTTCTCAAAAATCTGTAGTAACCCCAACAGACCGTGATAGTTGACTATAGCTTTCGTCATTCTAAAATGACTGAGAAACGATAGGTAGAATTTGGACAGGAAGTTTAAGATCGCATTCTTCACCAGCTATTCATACAAGAAAAGGCCAAGCTTGCTCAGATGCTCAATCTATTTGATCATATACAATACATGATTTGTGATAGATACTTCCTCCTTCATTTGAGCATTGAAAATGGTACAACTGATCTTGTGCTGCTCAACATCGTTGGAAGTATCAAAAGACTCTTTCAACACCTTGAGCATATCCTCTGACTGAGCTTCTTCAAACTTTTGATTGAATTCATCATTCATGGAAGCCCGCATTATATAATGAACTGTGGTGTGATCGTTGAGCCACTTCAAATAAGTATCTCAAACCACACCACGGGCATTGGGAGCAGGCTCCTCAGATGTCGGATCTGTAATGACATATAAGATCCACTCATGCTTCAGGATGATTTTTAGTTTTCGATACCAATTATCGAAATTGAGTCCCATCTACTTCTCACTGTCCAATAGTGATCAGAGCGACAAGTTTGAGGTCATATCTGTATAAAAAAAAATCAAAATTTAATCAGTATATGAATTAATTAAGCCTAAAGATATGGACTTTAGTCTAAAAATTCTTTCACTATTTTATACGAATTGGTAGCCTCTACTTCCAATTTGAGGAATTACTTTAATTTTTTAATGGGTACTAGAATCCACACAGACTACACACAAGCCTGACTTTGGTCGGCTCACCGATGTACATCCATGGGTAGGTTCTTTAACCAATTATTTCACCAAATAATTTCTAGTATTTGGTTCAGTCTTAGGTAATTTTTCAATTGACTTTGATCTTCTCTGCAAGTCCTGATTAGGTCTAACCATTAACATTATCATACTTAAGAATCTAACTACCAAATAATTAGGCCGACTTTGACCGGCTAACTTAACCACTTGCTAGAGAGACTCGATTAAGTCATTATATTATGAATAATAATTTTAATAGTAGATGAATACTAGGCCTTTGGGCCTCTAATGATCATCATCCTATCGGACCCATTATCACCCAACTTAATAGGAGGCTATGATTTAGTTATCACCATAACTATCTTATTTAAGGAACCTAATAATTTAGAAGATTTAATTTATGAATTAAGAGAAGAGAAGAGAAGAGATTAACTAGTAAATCACAATCCTCCCACTGACTTCATCAAGTCATTAAATCAGATTAGGATCATGCTGGTTGAAATGGCACCTAAATCAGTCACACTGATCAACCTTAATGGCATGGGTCAACTCGAATCACTTAGCCGTCTCATCAAGACATAACCTATTAAATTGGCCAGATAAGTGAGATTGGTGGGAGGGTCTGCTAAGCTTGCCTTAGACACCATCAAAATGGCCAAGTAAAATACTCTCAATTAAAAACCACCAATCGAAATGCCAAACTTATCTTAGACATCAATTGGTTAATTAGTTTTGATTTGACCAACCAAATGATTCGGGTTCAACCACTGAGCCACAATCAAGGTCCATTTGATCTAATCAAAGATATAGACTTGACCATCTACAACTATTATATTAGAGAAATCCTGATTTAATCTAATTCAATATTTGGTTAGATTTAATCAATTTCTCTACATGGTCCATTAACTCTTTGATTCTAACCTTAGGTCTAACCTAATTTAGAGGACCTAATTTGAGCTAACCTATGCCCCCATGTTTTATGCAGTGTCATGAGATCTTAAATCATAATTTTAGATCTAATCGATTCTACGCTTAATTCTTAATTAAGTTTCAGTATTAACATGAGTTTAGATTAAGTTTTGAAACTGTTTCTCATGTAAATTTTTTACATCAAATCATAAAATCTTTTAGATCACATCTAAATTTTAATGATTTCAAATCAAAATAATTTTGATTATTAAGATTAGATGTAATAACTTTTTTTTGCAACTTACATCACATACAACAAATCCTAGGATTTCAAGATCTAGAGTTTTGCAAGAAAGTAATTTTTTTTTAATTTTTTTCTTCATGGGACCTCACAGTGGTACCCCTACACACCATAAGAGCATCCTATTAAATGGGAGGAGAGGGTCATGTAACCCTACTTGCTTCTATGATCGGATGGCTTGATGATTACCCAATTCGAGTACTTTGCTACTCAGATCATCTAATCTAGCATGTACAAAACTAATCAAATATCAGATCTAAAATTAAAATATATTTGATCAAATCTAAATAATATATAATTAGATCTAAAAGCATATTAAATCATATCATGAGGAACCTGGCTCTTATTATGCATGTAATTTCAAAATTTTTCGAAGTGGATCTGTTAGATTAAACAATTTAATTTATATATATAAGACTAATTTAGGCTATCATGTTAAGATCTATAATATAATTTAACATGAACTTAAGATCTAAAAATAAAAATCTGCATCGATCTAATTGATGCTGCAGTCTAGATCTAACTCTTGGATCTATCAAAACTAGTCTAATAAGTTCAAAACTCGTTACCAGATTGTGGGTTGCTGATCTCTATAAATATACCACATAGGAGAGGGTCCCTTTAGGTTACTTACAGCTGCACAAAGATGTTCGGCCTCTACAGATCATCCATACAAAGATCGATGCAGATCAGGCTCCTTGGAAGTGCTAGCTTGCAAGGATCTTCAAAGGGTGAATTCTCTCTTCTTCTTTAAATCTCTTGGATGCTCCAAAGGAGATGAAGAATTAGAGGAGGAATAGAGGAATGAGAGAGGCTACGGAGAAGAAATAAAAACTTGAACAGGAAACCATATGAGGCATCAACTATTGGTGCCTCCCTTTTATAACAAGGGATTAGGGTTTTGGGTCAAAGAAGAGGGTGCCAAAGCCACCACGCCATGAACCAATTTGGCATCCCAAATTTTCAAAAAAAAGTGTTTGGAATGAGGAGGAGATCAGGTATTTCTCATGCCAAAAAACTTTTCAAAGAATTCAAGAAAAAAATATCTTGGCACCATCCTTCTTTCCAAATATAAAAAGCTCTTTCCTTCTTATCTCTTTATCTCTAATTCGGATCGCATTCAAATTATGCAGGAAATAAGGCTATGACTCATCATACTTTGCCACCCACCCTTATTGTGCCCTCTCTCTTCACACCAAAAATCACATGCCAAAACTATTTTGGCATTGAGAAGAAGAAAGAAAGAATAAGGTGGCGCAAGGAGAAGAGATAGAGACCCTATTGGCTTGGACTCTTCATTTTTGCTTTAATTCTTAACCAAATTAGATTTGGTCTGAACCCATTGAAAGGAATGAACCTAATCTAATTAGGAGTCTAATTATCTCAATAAATTTCTAACCCAGTTAGAAATTAATTGAGCCCAAGTCCTGATCAAATCATAATCAATTTTTTCTTGCAATTAAGTTTGATCAAATCAAACCCAATCTAAGTCAAACTGAATCCAATTCAATTAGACTTGATCCAAAGCTCTTTGCTTAATCAAATTGAGTCAATTAGTAATCTAATTATTAATTAATTCTTTATTAATAATAGAGTCCAAATTTAGTAGGACTCTCCTCCAGAGTCTCAGTCCAAGTGAGACTCTTCACCAGAGTCACAATCTAATTGGAT
The DNA here is from genome assembly GCF_000442705.2 of Elaeis guineensis. Taxonomy (NCBI): domain Eukaryota; kingdom Viridiplantae; phylum Streptophyta; class Magnoliopsida; order Arecales; family Arecaceae; genus Elaeis; species Elaeis guineensis. The sequence continues at coordinate 53,604,841 of NC_026007.2, read as the reverse complement.
TCTTCAGCCATCAAATTAGATCAATCTTCTAATATATGTGATCCCATAGATTTGAATCTAAGTCGGTAGTATAAGAATAATTTTTCATACTAATCGATGTAACTATCTAGGAATGGGACCCGATGTCCAGATAGACTGAAAGATTGCAAAGCAACATTCTAGAACCTACTGACATGTGGTTATCATATAATTCATCCCTTTGACCCTAATACTCAAGGTGACTTAGGGTTTGACTATCAACCCTAATATAGTTAACCACATTATATTTGAGCCTTTAATCCATCACTTGGATTATCCTGACCAAGGCATTACTACATTGAAATATACTGATGCATATCTCCTACTTATTCAGAGGGGTCAATTTCATCTTGACTCACACACCGACTTGATAAGTACTTGACTGTACCTAATAACCTTCTATTATTGAATTAAAAGTTCAGATAGTTCGATACTAAAGTACAATAAGTTACTTATAAGTCACCATGATGATTTCAGATCTGAGGGATACTTATACCCATACCCTTCACGAACAACTCTCGATAGTAGAGTACTTGGCAAATAGTCACGTTCGGTGTGAATGTACTCCTATATTTTATCTGTATGTCATATCAGTATCTCTATACTTCTTAATTAAGAGGACAATCAATTTATATGACACACAATGACCTATACTCGATATTGCTATCATCCTATTAATGGTATATTATTTGGTCACGAACATATTTTAAGGATTAAACGATAAATCTTTCTTTGTCGATTAATTATAGTCTTAAGGACTTCATCACAATATAGGAGTTCAAATAAAATAGATAAAATTATGATAAAAAAATCAAATAACTTTTATTACTAAAAATTCATATATATTTTATAATTTATGAGCACAATCATCAACAGACTGACGATTGACTTTGGAACATAATTTTTAATAATTTTTATATAAATATTTCTTATGGCTAGAGGAAGTTTGTCACTCACTCTCTGATCCCCTTTGGATTAGGATGAGTTTGGTTAGTGTTTGAATTCAAATGGTTTGAATTTAAGTTAAAACTATCTTGATCTTATCCTTATCCCATCCTTTGTCGCCAACTCCTTGAGAAGGTTGATGTTTTGTGTGACAATTGAGAAGAAAATTGCATGAGAAATGTCTCGCGCCTTAGCCCTTCCAGTGCTCTTCTTTTGATAAGGATCAAGTGGTTATGTTTTGAATTCAAATTGGTTCGAATTTGAACTAAATCAATCACTTATCCTTATCCTTATCTCTTCTCTGCGCCAACCATAAAAATCTCTCTATTTTGTGCAACAAAAACAATAGAATTTTATCATGGAAAAGGTTTTTTGAGAGTGAGGGGGCATGAAACAGAGGGTGGACGGGCTCTGTGCATGAGAAACGGAGGTAGAAACCTACCTCTTTAGGTGTGAGGCTTAGGGTGGGTTTTAGGGTTTCGGCTCTAGATTTTTGTATATAAAAAAATATAAAAAAATTTTATTCCAATCTCTCACACCACCACCTCCCTATGTAGCTCCTTTCTTTGATCTAGAAGAGTCTGGGTGATCCAAAGGAAGAAGTTTATTCCAGCCATCTAGTGCCTTTTGAGCGAGTTAGCACTTCCGAGAAGGATGATTCAATCAAGGTTTTGAGTGGACAACTTGTAGAGGCTGGACAAGTTGTGTGGTTGCTCGACATCAGAAAGAACCTCGTATCATATCTATCAGTAGCAATGATCATCAACCCATGCAAAGGTAATGAGTTCTGAACTCATCTGATTAAATCTGATGATTAGATTTGATCTAGGATATCGATATGATTGATGCAATTTTTTCTTTATATCAGATATTTTGTATGAAAATTTCATATCATAAATCCTTAGTAGCTAGTTTAGATCTAATCTAAAACATGCATAGAAGATTAAAATATTTAATCTACTATTTTTTACTGTGCAAAATTTTAAAAATACATGCTTTGAACTGTCAATTTTTCTTCAAATGGTATCAGAGCTTCATTGTTTTTGGCATGAATATTTTACATATAATCTAATTTTAATCTAATTTTAATTATTTAGATTAGATCTAAATAATTAATCTTAAATCTGAGTAGTATAGTAATCGAATTGGATAGATCCCCATAGCCATCCAATCATAGGAGAAAGTAAGATTTTATGGCCCTCTCCTCCCATTCAATAGGGTTCTCCTATGGCGTATAGGGGTACTGTATGGTCTTTTCCATAAAGATAAACAATGAAAAGAGTTAAAATATTTTTTATTTTAGATCTGATATATTATATATTAGATCTAAAATTAAAGTTTATTTGATTATTTAACAGTTTGTAAAAATATTTTATAAAATTTAAAACTATTTTCAAATACCAAACCCCAACCCATGTCAGTCCAATACTTAATTAAGAATCAAGTGATCTAGATTTGAGAATTAAAGATCTAAGGCATAAATTTCATAAATCATGGGTTTATGGGTTAGCTCGAGTCAGATTCGTTTAACTGGGTTAACCTAGGGGTAGAAATCATTGATAATGGACTATATTAGTAATTGATCAAATCTAATTAATAGTTAATTCTAATTGGATCAATTCTTCTCTTGATCAATTCTCAATAGTTGTAGTTGATCAGAGTTTGTCTTTGATTAGACCAAGATAGATCTTGATCATAGTTTCATAGTCGAACCTAAGTCTATAAGTTGATCGAATTGAAATTGACTAACCAGTTGGTGTCTAAGGTAAGAATGGTAGTCTCGATCGGTGGTCACTAGTTGGGAGCTACTCGCATAGATGGAGTCTATGACGAGTTAATGGCATATCCCTCCCATTGATCTCACTTACTTGGCTAACGAGGTGAATCATATTTTGATCAGATCACTTAATAATTAGGGTTGACCCATGCTAACTAGAAAATGAGTATGACTGATTTAGGTATCCCTAGTTTGATTTGTCTAAAGTCCTCTTTATGACTTGATGAAGTCAGTGAGAGGATTTATGATTGATTAGCTGGACCAGCTTATGCTTAATCATCTTTGATCTGACTTGGTGAAGTCAGTGGGAGGATTAAGATTAACTGGTCAAGTTTTTTTCATCTTTCATTTCATCTAATTAAACCTTAAAATTATTAGGTTCTTAAAAATAAAATAGTTGTGGTGATAACTAGATCATAGCCTCTCATTAAGTTGAATGATAATAGGTCCAACAGTTTACATGATCATTAGAGGTACTATATATCTGGTGCTCATCTGACTATCGAAATTATCATTCATAATATGTTGATTTAGTAGTATCTTTCTAATAATGGTCAGATAGATCGAGCCACACTCGGGCTTGGTCACTCATTTGTCAGATGCATTAAATTTTGACATGTTAATGGTTGGACCTAACCAAAACTTTCAGTGGAGGCACTACACGCCTGCTGAAGAGGTGTTTGGAAAAAAATTAAAAGCTAAAAATTATTTGATAAAATAATTAGTTAAGAACCTACCCATGGATGCAAAGGGGTTGGCCGAGCCACACTCGGATCCATGTGCAGTCTGTGAGAATTCTGATACCCGCTAAGAAATTAGTGTAATTTCTTAAATTGGAGGTAGAAGCTATCAATTTGAATAAAATAATAGGAGAACCTTTAGACTAAAATCTATATTTTTGGGCTTAATCAATTCATATACTAATTAAGTTTTGATTTTTTTTGCAGTTATGGCCACCACCTTGTCGCTCCGATCACTATTGGATAGTGATAAATTAATGGGATCCAATTTTGATAGTTGGTATCGAAAACTAAAAATAATCTTAGAGGACGAATGGATCTTATACGTGCTGATAGATCTGACACCCGAGGAGCCAGCTCTGAATGCCCACAATATGATCCCAGATACTTATCAGAAGTAGCTCAATGATCAAACTACGATTCATTACATTATACTGACGGTAATGAATAATGAGTTCAGCCATAGATTTGAAAATGCCCCACCATAGGATATGTTGCAAATGTTGAACGAATCCTTTGGCACGTCCGATGACGTTGAGAGGTACAAGATAAATTATGCTATCTTCAGTGCTCGAATGAGGGAAGGGACATCAGTCACTGATTATATACTGTATATGATCAAAATGATTGAGTGCTTGAGCAAGCTCGACTTTTTCCTGCATGAGTAGCTAGAGAAAGATGCCATTTTAAACTCTCTACCAAAATCTTACCTCCCCTTCTTTACTCATTATCAAATTACAAAGTCTGTAGTCAACTATCATGATTTGTTGGGGTTGCTATAGAACTTTGAGAAGGATCACCAGCTCCACAAAGAGTCAGTGAATATAGTAGGAGGATCTTCTTCTGGATGTCGACCCTTTAAGAAAGAGAAGAAGAATAAGAAAAATAAGAAGAAGATGCGAAGTACTGGGGCACCTAAGCCTAGTCAGATCAAGAAATCCAAGTTTGATCAGAGTCAGATGGAATACTTCTATTGCAAGAAGCAGGAGCATTGAAAGAGGAATTGTCTTTAGTACATTGCCTCTCTGGATCCGAATGGATCGAGAAAGAAGCAAGCTGTTGCTGGATAAGGTAATTATATGATAACACCTTATAATTTTTCAATTTATGATTCTACTATCTGGATATTAGATATCAAATTTTTTTTTAATATTTACAATTCGTTGTAGGGTCTGCAGGTCAGTAGGAAATTTGAAGAAGATAAAAGATTCCTTAATATTAGAGATGGAAGATCAGTTCTAGTTCTAGCGTTAGAGATTATTAAGCCTGTATTCAAGTTTAATATAATTATTCTTAGTGAATGTCACTTTTATCCTTCATTTTTATTGAATATTATTTCTCATGCAGACCTTTTGACCATATATAGTTATAAAATTTTAATAAAAAAAAATATTTTTAATATCATTATGAATAGTATTAATATGATGAATGGACAACTAAATAATAAAATTTATATATTATCACAACCTGTTAGTGTAATGTACACATCCAGTAAATACTTTAGAATTGATGATGTCACCGATATCTATCTTTGGCACTATAGGTTAGGTCATGTTAACAAGAACAGAATAAATAGGTTGACTCAAGAAAGAATCTTTGAAATCAGTGATTGTGAATCATTTCCAACCTGTGAGTCTTGTCTTCTTAAAAAAATAATCAAATCATCTTTTATTGAAAAAGATGAGCGAGCCAGTGAAGTTCTAGGTCTGATACATGCTGATGTATGTGGATCCATGAACACGAGCATCAGAGATGGATATTATAATTTTATTACATTTGCAGATGACTTATCAAGGTATGGACACATCTACTTAATGACACATACATCTGAATCATTTGAAATATTCAAACGATTCTATAATAAAATAGAGAAACAAACTGAAAAGAGTATTAAAACTCTTCGATCCGATCGAGGAGGCGAATACCTCTCCAGTGAATTTCTGACATACTTAGAAGAGAATGAGATTCTCTCACAGTGGATCTCTCCTAAAATACTACAGCATAATGGTATATCGGAAAGGAAGAATCGAATCTTGTTAGACATGATTCGATCGATGATGAGCTTTGCAAGTCTATCGATCTTCTTTTTCGGATATACACTCGAGTCAGCTTATTATATTTTAAATAAAATTTTGAGTAAGTCCGTAAGTAAAACACCACATGAGATGTGGACACGATATAAGTCAGTACTCTCTCACTTTAGGATTTGGGGGTGAACTTATATCAAACATTTGAAAACAGACAAGCTTGGATATAGGTCTGACTAATATCTATTTATAAGATATCCAAAAGAGATTAAGGGGTATTACTTCTACTTTGCTGATGAATAAAAAATATTTGTCAGCAATAAGACTGTCTTTTTGGACAAAAAATTTCTTAGGGAAAGAACTAATGCCTCTAAGATTGAACATGATGAAGTTTTATCAATAGAAGAACCGATACAATCTAGTAAATCCATAAAGTCAGATTTGATTAGATCAAATTCGAAACCTATTATAGAGACATCTTTGAGGAGATCCGGTAGAGTACCACATCAATCAGATAGATACTATAATTTTTTGGTCGGAAATGGACATCCTGCTGAACTCGATGAGAATAATGAGGATCCGATCACCTACATGGATGTAATACAGAGGTCTAACTCCGATAAGTGGCTAGAAGCTATAAAATTCAAAATAGAGTCCATGAAGGTCAACGATATATGGACATTGGTTGATCCACCTAAAGGGATAAAACCCATAGGGTGTAAGTAGATCTTCAAAAGAAAGAGGATGCAGATGGAAAGGTGAAAATCTATAAAGTCCATCTGATTGTCAAGGATTACCGTCAGCATTATGGTATTGACTATGACGAGATATTTTCTCTTATGGCAATGTTCAAGTTTATTCAGATCATGCTTGCGATAGCAGCACATTTGGACTATGCAATCTGATAAATGGATGTGAAAATAATCTTTCTAAATAAAGAGCTAAAAGAAGAGGTGTATATGATACAATCTGAAGATTTCGTATCCATAGATGAGTCTAAGGTATGCAAGCTTCAGAGGTCTATTTATAAACTTAAGCAGGTATCTCGGAGTTGGAACATATATTTTGATAAAGTAATCAGAATGTATGGCTTCATTAAGAATGAAAAAGAACCCTGTATATACAAGTGGGTTAATAACTCTGTGGTAGTATTTTTTATTTTGTATGTGGATGATATTCTCTTAATCGAGAATGACATCCCTATATTACAGGGAATAAAAATTTGATTGTCATCACAGTTCTCCATGAAGAATTTGGGAGAAGCATCCTACATCCTTGAGATGAAGATTTATAAAGATAGATCTAAGAGGTTGCTTGGATTATCCCACTCTAGTATATTGATACTATGCTGAAATAGTTCAGCATGAAGAATTTCAAGAAAGACTATCTTTCGATAGACCATGAAATTTTTCTCTCAAAAAGAGATTATCCGATAACTCCTCAAAAGAGAGAACGTATGAGTAGAATTTTATACGTTTCAATAGTGGGATCTATTATATACGTCCTAATATGTACGAGATCGGATGTGGCATACTCATTAGGGATAGTGAGTAGATACTAATCTGATCCAGATGAAAACTACTAAAAGATCGTAAAAACTATCCTTAAGTATTTGAGAAATACTAAGAACTAGTAGCTTATCTATGGAGAATCTGACTTAAAATTTATGGGGTTTACAGACTCCAATTTTTAGTCGGATCATGACTATAGCAAGAGCGTGTCAAGATACGTTTATACCCTGAATGGTGAAGCAGTTTGCTGAAAAAGTTTCAAGTAACACATCGTGGCCAACTCTACTTGCGAGGCAGAATATATCGCGACATCCGATACTGTGAAGGAAGTTATGTGGTTATGGAAGTTCATCAACGAGCTCAGAGTGGCATCCTCCCTCGATGATTCTGTCTTGTTGTACTACGGCAGCACTTGTGCCATTGTCCAAGTGAAGGAACCAAAGTCACATCAGCACACCAAGCACATTTTACGTCGCTACCATCTTGTTCGAGAGATCGTGGATCGAGATAACATCGAGATTCAGAAGATCGATGGAAAAGAGAACCTCACTGACCTATTTACTAAAGCCCCCGATATCAAGGAGTTCGAAGATTATAAATTGAAGATGGATATACAATACTGTACGGATTGACTTTAGTCCAAGTGAAAGTTGTTGGAAATTGTGTCCCAAAACTAATCGTCAGTCTGTTGATGGTTGAGCTAGTTATTATAATTATATATAAATATTAAAATAATAAATATTATTTGATTTTCTCATCACTTTGTGTACATCTGATTTGAACTCCTATTTTGTAATGAAATCTTTAGGACTATTTGAATCGATATACGAGGATATATCGTTTAGTCTTTAAACCTAGTTCAAGGCCAAATGATATGCTATTACAAGGATGATAGCTATATCAAGTGTAGATCGTTGTGTACCATGTAGCTTGGTTATCCTCTTAACCAAGGAGTGTAGAGATACTGATATGGCATGTAAGTGAGATGTAGGGGTACATCTCACTGAATGTGACCAACTGTTGAGCATTCTATTGTCAAGAGTAGCTCGTGAAAGATATAGATATAAGTATTCCTCCGACCTGAAATCATCACAGTGACTTGTAAGTAACTCATTGTGCTTTGGTACCAGACTATCTGAATTTCTAATTCAGTGATAAAAGATTTCTGAACACAATCAAGTACTTATGAAGTCAGTATGTGAATCAAGATAGAATTGACCTCTTCGAATAAGTAGGAGTTAATGCATCAGTGTATTTTAATTTAGTAAAATCTCGATCGGGATAATCTATGTGATAGATGTGAAAGTTAAAATACAATGTGGATGATCTTTTCAGGATTGATAGTTAAACTCTTAGTCACTTTGAGTATTAGGGTTAAAAGGATAAATTATATGGTAACCACATGCCAATAGATTTTTAAATGACCAACTGTTGAGCATTCTATTGTCAAGAGTAGCTCGCGAAAGATATGGGTATAAGTATCCCTCCGACCTGAGATTATCATGGTGACTTAAGTAACTCACTGTGCTTTGATATCGGACTATCTGAATTTTTAATTCAGTGATAAAAGATTTCTGGACACAATCAAGTACTTGTGAAGTTAGTATGTAAATCAAAATAGAATTAATCTCTCCAAATAAGTAGGAGTTAATACATCAATGTATTTTAATTTAGTAAAATCTCGGTCGGGATAATCTATGTGATAGATGTGAAAGTTAAAATACAATGTGGATGATCTTTTCAGGGTTGATAGTTAAACTCTTAGTCACTTTGAGTATTAAGGTCAAAGGGATAAATTATACGGTAACCATATGGCAATAGATTTTTAAATGTGACTAACTGTTGAGCATTCTATTATCAAGAGTAGCTCGCGAAAGATATGAGTATAAGTATCCCTCCGACCTGAGATCATCACGGTGACTTGTAAGTAACTCACTGTGCTTTGGTACTGAACTACCTAAATTTTTAATTTAGTGATAAAAGATTTTTGGACACAATCAAGTACTTATGAAGTCAATATGTGAATCAAGATAGAATTGACCTCTCCGAATAAGTAGGAGTTAATGCATCAGTGTATTTTAATTTAGTAAAATCTCGATCGGAGTAATCTATGTGATAGATGTGAAAGTTAAAATACAATGTGGATGATCTTTTTAGGGTTGATAGTTAAACTCTTAGTCACTTTGAGTATTAGGGTCAAAGAGATAAATTATACGGTAACCATATGTCAATAGATTTTTGAATGTTGCTTTGCAATCTTTCGATCTATCCAAATATTGAGTAGCATTGCTAGATTATCACTTTGATTAGTATAGGAAGATTGTTTCTTTGCTACTAGCTTAGGTTCAAATCTATGAGGTCACACTCAAAAAAAAATTCTGACTGATCATGTGGCTGATCGATGATTGAGAATCATTCTAGGGTATAACTATCAATTTGATTAATGATTAACCTTGCACAAAAGTTGTAATAAATTAATTTGTCAATTGTTGATGAATTATAAAAAAATTGATTAGCAATTAAATTACTAATTAGCTCAATTGGATTGAGCATCGAGGCTTGGATCAAGTCTAATTGAATTAGATTCAATTAGGTTTGATCCGATTAGGTAATGAGATGGTCTAATCGCCAAAGAAGATTAGTTCTGAATTTGATCAAGATTTTGGTTCAATCAATTTCTAATTGAATTAAAATTTAATTAAGGATATAAAAGTCTAATTGGATTGGATTTTATTTATTTAATTGGGTCTAACCAAATATGACTTGGTTTGGGACCAAATATGATAGAACCTAAGAGTCCAATCTAGTTGGACTTCTCCCTAGCACCACCCTTTATCTGCATCTTTCTTTCTTCACGTGAGAAACATTTCTGTATGAAAGTTTCTCATGCCCAAAGGAGGTTTGTTGCCCACTCTCTGATCCCCTTTGGATTAGGATGAGTTTGGTTAGTGTTTGAATTCAAATGGTTTGAATTTAAGCTAAAACTATCTTGATCTTATCCTTATCCCATCCCTTGTCGCCAACTCCTTGAGAAGGCTAATGTTTTGTGTGACAACTAAGAAGGAAATTGCATGAGAAATGTCTCATGCCTCAGCCCTTCTGGTGCCCCTCTTGGATAAGGATCAAGTGGTTATGTTTTGAATTCAAATTGGTTTGAATTTGAACTAAATCAACCATTTATCCTTATCCTCATCTCTTCTCCATGCCAACCATAAAAATCTTCCTATTTTGTGCGACAAAAACAAGAAAATTTTATCATGGAAAAGGTTTTATGAGAGAGAGGGGGCATGAAACAGAGAGGAGGTAGGTTTCTGTGCGTGACAAATAGAGGGCAGAAACCTACCTCTTTGGGTGTGAGGTCTAGGATGGGTTTTAGGGTTTTGACTCTAAATTTTTATGTGAGAAGAAATACAAGAAAGTCTTGCTCCAATCTTCCACACCACCACCTCCTCGTGTAGTTCCTTCCTCTGATTCGGAAGAGTTCAGGTGATCCAAAGGAAGAAGTTTATTCCAGCCATCCAGCGCCTTTTGCACAAGCTAGCACTCCCGGGAAGGACGATCCAATCAGAACTTTGAGTGGACAATCTGTAGAGGTCGGATAAACTGTACGGCTGCTCGACATCAAGAAGAACCTCATACCATACCTATCAGCAGTGGTGATTATCGACCTGCACAAAGGTAATGAGTTTTGAACTCATCTGATTAGATCTAAAGGTTAGATCTAGTCTAAGGCATCGATGTGATCGATGTAATTTTTTCTTTATATCAGATAATTTTGTATGAAAATTTTATATCATAGATCCTTAGTAAGTAGTTTAGATCTAATCTAAAGCATGCATAGGAGATTAAAATGTTTAATCTACTATCTTCCGCTATGCAAAATTTTAAAAATGTATATTTTGAACTGCTGGTTTTCCTTCATCTCCGCTGACATTTTAAGAAGCTTTCCAAGCCTCCTACCTCTCATGGTGTTGGTCCTTCAGAAATAATATTGATCACGTCTACCATTGGTTAAGCATGAGTTTCTTTCTCAAGACGTAGCAGAGGTTGAGGATTAGTAGGCAGCTACACAGGTCAGTCCCACAGATACTTTCTGAGATATCTCTATCTAATTAAGGCTTCTATCTCATCTTTCAGTTGAATGCATTGATCGGTATTGTGATCATAATCTCAATGAAACTGACAGTACCATTTTCTATTACGAGATGCCGGTGATACTTTCATTATTGGCTAGGGTTATCAGAGATAACTCTCTCCTTCTATCTCCATAAGAATCTGAACACGAGGAGCAGTAAGGGGGGTGTAAGAGTCATACCTGTTACTGAAGTTTTTTAACTTCGGACTTGACCGGCAAGATGGAACCTCCCCCTCAACATGGGTTCTGCTGGGGCCTATCGAGGTTCCACCTTTCTTCATCTCTTTCTGACCTTTGCCTTCGGTTTGGCACCGATCAGTCGTGCCTTCTTCAACACAGATGTACTTTTGCACGCACTCGAGGAGTTCGACATAAGTTTGAGGAAGCATTTTATCTAAAAAATAAGTGAATCTAGAACTTTGCAACCTCCTTTTTATGGATGAAATGGCCATAGACTCATTGAGGCCCTGGACCTCTAATGTGGCAGCATTAAAACGCACCACATAATCTCTCAATGACTCTCCATCTTGCTGTTTGATGGAGGAAAAGCTATTAAATATTTGTGGTATCCTCCTACTGGTATTAAAGTGAGCCATAAAAAGTTGCTCGAACTACTTGAAAGAACGGATGCTTTCTAGCTAGAGTCTAGAATATCAGGCTCGAGCAGTCTTCTGGAGATTAACTAGAAAGGCAACACAAAAAAAGGCATCAGATGCCCCTTGGAGTGGCATGAGAGCCTTGTAGCTCTCAAAGTGGTCGAGTGGGTCAGTGAAGCCATCATATGGCTTGATTTGTGGCATCTTGAATCGAGTAAGAATTGGCTCATTCAAAATTCATCAAAAAAATGGAGGATGAGTATTGATGCCGAGAATGCCCGTAGAATCTCGATTGTTATGCTGGAGTTGATCGTGTTGTCAGTTAAGCTCTCATAATTTACTTTCATAGTCATCCAACCATCTTTGAGATTCATCAGGATGTCGAGAATATCCTAAGGTAGAACTTTCTCTAGAAGAACTTGAAGGAGATCACAATCTCTTTCCCTTTTGCAAAATTCGTTGAGAGAAAAGAGATCGGTAATCCTTTGAATTAGCATGCTGAACATGTCGGGAGTCGACATTAGACGAGTGTCGAATGAGTCGATGATTGATACGATGGGAATATCGAGTTTGCTGACAGGGCGAAGAAGGGGCCGTCGACTGTGCCTAGACGGCACAGCCTGCGGTGCTGGTTCCTCCTGCCGCTGTTGCTAGTGTCGCTGTTCTACAGTCTGTTGCAGACTATGAATAGCTTCCATGAGGGTGTTCACCTGCTGCACTAGGATAATAAATTATTGTTGGTCTGCTATGATCACTGGACGTGAAGCACTGGGCTCTGCAATGGTCGTCGAAAATGCATCACGCCAGGACAAGCATCGAGCGAAACTGGTTGAAGCATTTTGTGCCCTCGTCTTGGCCACAGTTCTTGCATAAGAGTATTTCAAAACACTTTGCCCCCTACTTGACGTGCCAAACTATTGCCACAAATCTCTGACGAGTTGATCGGCTAAAAGCTAAGATGTTGCGCCTAATTGCTTGATGGCAGAAAACTTGCAAAATCAAGTCTGCTTGTCAAAAGTTGATCGATGGGAGACCCTCCGATGTTTAAGTCAGCCAGAAAAAAGAAACAATTAAAAAAGATTAAAATGTGATAGCCCAAAAAATTTATAAATTAGAAAGAACTTACCCAATCTTCTTGCTTACTACTATATATAGGGTGGAGATTGTCATTACTGTGTAACTTCCATCTCCTAAAATTCAAGATGTGGGCATTATTATCCTTAGTGGGTAGTTATCTTCTTAACTACCATTAAGATCAAGTAATGGACGATCAATGGGAGGTTGTTACACCCTTAATTCTCCGAATGTGGGGGATTAATACACACGTTGAATAACTGTTGCTTAACCCCTACTTTCTCGGGATCAAGATATTTGGGGAGAATCCGAGTAAGTGTTCAGATGAACCTTGATAGTGTGTCAGACTTAGTCGGTTCAAAATCAATTTAGTCTTATTTCGTTGGTCAAATTCCGAGTTATATCACTGGTTGAAAACTAAGTCGGCTCGATCCGTTAAATTATACGTTCAGTCAGTAGAGAGACGGTGATAAACACTAGTCGGATAAGTGACGAGGATTTGTCCAACATCTACAAACTTAAATATAATATAAATTACCGGGTAGTGATATAAGTTTTGGAATATGAGATTGCCACTCCATCTTGTAGGATATTTGGAGCCTGGCTGGACTCTTTGTTTTATTTCATGCCTCTCATATCTATAAAAAGGCAAATAGAGTAGTAGACTGGGTTGCTTCATATGTGATAGAATGGTTTGGAGGAATCATTTGGCTTGAATGAATTTTCATGCCACATCTGATTTATCTGGATAAATCCATACTAGATGAACTTAATTCATCTATTTTATCAAAAAAAAACCCTCAAAACGACCCATCATATACTAACATTGGAATCATAGTTACCTATGTTTTGCTTAGTTTTCATAACTGCCCAAAATCCTATGCACCCTCCCGGTGAATTCAAAGATCAATTTCTGTTGCATAATGACACTTCTTCGATAAACTCAAGTGTATCTTCTTAGGGAGGATTAAAGTATGCTGTTCAAATTTTGGGCGCTTCACATATTCTATTAGAGGGGAACTCAGCAGTGGTTATTAGATGGTTTTAGGATTTGTCGTCTCCAGACGCTGATTTCTCATCTTTTGCTATAGGACAGCCTCCATTTGAGCGTAACACTTCCCTTCGAGGCGACACACAATTCCAAGGAGAAAAATAGAATAGTAGACAGGGTTGTGGCATGCGTGGCCAATCATTTATGAACTATTTTATGGACTTCAGCTTCCCCGGCTCCCGTTAAGCTGTTGAACATTTTATGGCCCATCATGAGATTGTATTTATTCGAAGGTAATGCAATAAATATTCTGTTTAAAAAAAAAAAAAACAAAACAAAAAAAAAAAAAACGGAAAAACTGCCGCCCAATGGCGCACAAAATGCCGGGCGCTCGCTGCAGATTCTAGACACGAAAAAAATATTCAGCGCCCGCCAGATGTCAGCGATTAAACCTCGAATATAAACCGTAGATCTCGACGCAGCGATTATACAATCCAACGGTGGATTCATGCGAAGATGAATTCTTCTTTCGTATTCCCAAACAAAGCCTCCCCGAGTGCCTCCGAGGGAGAAGATATTTGTTGCAATGGTAATCATGACAAATTTGTAAATAAAAAATTAATAAGATAATATAAAATATTATCATAAAAATCGATGAAATATACGATAATCGATGAAAGGGTCACCATCCTAATAAAGAAATCAGCCCTTCTTTCCTTAAATCCGAAGTCGAGCCCTGTCGCAAGGGAGGAAGAAAAAGGTCCTAGTCTCTCCACTATAAGAAGATGGTTCGCTGTGCTGCCAAACTGACGGACGATCTCGTGGCCGAGATCCTTTCTCGCTTGCCGACCAAGTCCTTTTTCCGGTTCCAATGCATCTCCAAATCCTGGCTCGCCCTTTCCTCTGATCCCTACTATCAGAACAAGTTCCCTCGTGCTGCATCTGGCCTCTTCTTTAATGTCCCCAGTGGCTCGGCGCCCATTCACAGGTCGAGAAGAGGTATCCAATATATTTGCCTCTCAAAAAATGATGGCGATCTTGCCATCGACACAGCCCTCAGTTTCTTGCCCAACATATGGAATATGGAAGTCCTCAGCTCCTGCAACGGGCTGCTCCTCTGCCGCTCGTGGGTTGCACACAGCCGGGGTCTAACCCCTTGCGGCGTTAAGGCTCAATCCATCTATGTCTGCAATCCTGCCACTAGCGAGTGGGTCATCGTCCCTAAAGCAAAAGATACATATAGCTACGGCTACCTAGCTTTGGGCTTCGATCCTCGTATCTCCCGCCACTACCATGTCCTCCGCTTCGACTTCTACGGGAGGTTTGTGATCTTCTCGAGTAAGACAAACGAGTGGGTCGTGAGCCAAGTCACCGACGCCAGGGAGTATCACAAACCAGAAGCTACTTTCTGCCATGGAATTTTTCATGTTACAAATGGTCTGAACCAAGTTGCAGGAGTTGATCCAGAGGGGAAGTTTTGCTACAAAATTGAGCTGCCTGAATCTGATGGGATCAAATATCTTGGACACTCGGGGGCTTATTTGCGTTATATGCTGCAATGCAAGGATGAGATAAAGGTTTGGATGCTTACGGACTGCTATCATGGGGAATGGGTGTTGAAGCATTGGATTAATATCAGAGTTATGTTACAGAAGTATGGGATCCCTGTAACCCAAATAATTCATATTTTGGAATTTCATCCAGATGTGGATATTGTTTTTCTTCAAATACAGCAGAAGATCTTCTCATATCACTTAAACTGTGATAGATTGGGAGAAGTTGGAGACTTGTACCACATATATGGTCGAGGATGCTTTGTTTATTCAGCCTGCTTATCAAAGGGGTTTGGCGATGAGGTTGCCTAATGGGATGGACGAGCAACAAACTTTATGCATTAATATTCTTGGCAATAGATCATAACATGTTAGGGGTTTGTAAAATTTACCGTCTGTTGTCTTGTGTTTTCACCTACTTGAATCCTGCCTTCATGGTTTAATTGTGAAGATATTTATCGATTGTAAGACATATGTTATTATACGTGGAACCGGTACACCTACATCATCATTATTGTTGTCTTGGAAAGGATGAATTATTTGACATTACATTCTATTCTATTATGTTATGGAAACTGTTTGCGAGCGTGGATCAATTGTTTGCCGAATAAGGGGAGATCTGGGCAATTCCATGCATCTCTGGATTGGCCACATGGTGGAAGCTAATTGGCTTGGGTGAAAGTTTCATGAGGAGCTCGATTGATCAGTCTGCCATATAGACATTTACAGTTTCAAGACACTTGCACGCCACTTCCAAGGTTAAGATAACTAACTTGTTCGCTCGAACAAAGAAAGTAGAACAGTTGGTGAGGACCACTAGCCGAGATTAGCCACGTATCCGAGTTGTCTGAGTTGAGTCATGAAGCCAAGTTATCATAGCCATCTCTTCCATTTTGCTTTGGGAAACTTGGACACTGCATATACGAGGGATATGCGGTGTCTGCATTTCTTGAAGCAGCATTATGAGTGATGGGATTTCTGGTATAATGATTTGACATTTTGCTAATTAGGATCTTAGCAATAGTTTTGTTAGAGTTTGGAGGAAAAATTTAATTTTTTTTTTCCTCCAAAGATTCCTAGATTTTTTATCTTGAGTTTGTCCCACACTTGGAAAGGGGCAATTTTTTCTTGATGTTTGTCTACCTTCTTTCTTTACCTACTTTTATTTGGCTCAGACAGAGAAATGAATTTTACACCTCACATGCGCATGATGCCCAACCTAACCTACATGCATACACGATGGTACAATATTTTTATATTTTTTTTATTATTTTAATTTTTACTTTTATTTTTAATTATCGCTGATTTTTTGGTCGCTATCATAATGGTCAATTGACCATTTGACCAAACGCTGGACTGGAGGATATATCTTTTTTTGATCGATCATTTTTTGTTGTGGTCAATCGGTCAAAGCATCCCTCTATTCGTATCTTTCCATGCTCTATATAAGATAACGAGTTCAGATGGCATGGGCCGAAAAAGTAACAATCATATTATACTCTTCTTAAGTCTTCTCTCTTCTACTCTTTAGTATTTAAATACTCTTTGATCTCTATTTAAATTATTGAGTTTTGAGAGATCTATCAATCCTCTCCATGATCGTGCTCTAAGAGAGAGAATCCCGTTCATATCTTAAGATAGAATTTTTGATAAATACTGGCATGAGGGTAAAAAAATTATCTTAAAATAGTGACCATGCGCTTTCAGACTTCATTTCTATCTCTACTTCTTAAATTCTATAGGCCAACTCAACCAGACCTTAGGTAAGTCAATTTAAAACTCTTATTTCTATCATATAGTTTACATAAATTCAAAGTTTATCAAAGCTATTATTTAAACACTTCTCTGTTTGATGAAACTCTCCTTATAGAAGGACTCTCATCTTAGAAGGATTCTTATAATATTTTAAGGCAAATACGATCTCTACATTCTGATTTTCATCTTGTTTCGATTTTCATTATTCAGATACTAGATTGTAATATTTTAATTTGATTGACTTTCTTAAACATTGATAAATTATTGGAATTACTCTGTCACTTTTATTACTTTGTACAATAGAGGCCGACTAGTAACATTATTTTTGTTTCTGGATTTTTGATTAATGTTTTGAAAATAGAGAGTCTTAGTAGACTTTAAATTCTATTTGCAATTCTAGAAATAGTATAAGGAAAAAGTGGATTTAATTAACATGTAATGTACTGTTAGTCTTCCTAGAAACAAAATTAACATGAAGTATTGACTTTCCTCTATGGTTTATTTTCTTATTAGAGGATACAAAAAAAAAGAGTTATACTCTGCATGGATTTTGACAATAAAAATTAAAACAATAAACTAAAGAAACATAATATATACATCAAAGTATCATGATGCAAACCTACTTGGTGCTTAACATTAGAGCCAATGCCATATCTTTTCTTTTTTAATTCTTGCCAATATCATCATTTCTAAAAGGATACATGGCATCATTAATGCAAAAATTAATATCATTCAATTTTTATCATCATCATATTTTCTAAATCGATAGATGGCATCTATGATGAAAAACTGCAGCAGTACTATATCTATTATATTTAGGGCATATTTGGTTTTGGTGGGGGGTTGGTGGTAGACTTTGAAATGGAATGAGAATTAGTGATTTTCATTCCAGCCAGGGTCTCATTTCTATTCTGATACTATGGAGAATTGGAATCTCAATCCCCCAAAATCCTATCCCTACTCTCCTCTGGTATGCAAAGCCCATTCCGATTCTGATTTTGGTTATGAACCAAATGCATCGGATGATATAGCCATATCAATTCCCATTCAATCCATTTGGATTTTGACTCCAGTTCCAATTCATGTCACGAACCAAATGCACTCTTAGTTCTTTCTATAATGACAATTTTTATGTGAAAATCAGGTAACATATCTTCCCCATTCAAATCTCAGAATAAGTAACTTCTCTAAGTCAATGGCATCTATGGTGGGAAAATTTAGTTTAATGGCTGTTTATACCATAATCACCATTTCAGTGGGAAAATCTACTACCATATCTTTCTAATTCAATTTTTACCATAATCACATTTTCTACATTAATGCATGGCATCTAATAGGAAAATTCATTACCATATCTTTACCATTCAATTCTTGTTGTAATCACCATTTCAATGGAAAAATATTTTTCCAATTCAATTCTTGGCATAATCATATCCCCCATTCGGCTCATAATGTAATCACTATTGCTATGGCAAAATCTAGGTTATTTCTTTCTAATTCAATTCTTACCATGATCACTTTTCTACATCAACAGAAGGCATCTGCATGTGAAAATTTAGTATGACTAAGGCTGCAAATGGGTCGGATTGATCCGTGACCTGGCCCAACCCGTTTAGACTCAATCCAACCCATTTTAAAGGATCGTAGGGCCAGATTTGGTTGTAAAATTAGATCCGTTCAATTTTTGGGTCGGGTTTGAGTTTACTGAATTTGGATCCAATTTGATCCGATCCAATCCGAATTCAGTTTGGATCCAACATGTAAACCATAGAGCAAATAGAGTGGGATTAGAATTTAAAATGATCTTGTTGTATTGTTATTTGTTATACAGTTTTGTTCAATTTGACTATAAAATTTTGAGCAATTGTATTTATGCTTAGATTGTTGGTCTCTGCCAACTAATAGTATATATTATATTTATCTTATACATGTTATCAAGATAAAGACCATCAATTTATTTGTTTATTATGATTTGTTTATTTAGATTATAGAATAAACACTATACCAAAAGTGAAAAAAATATTTTAGTTGTCAAGAAAAAATAGAGATATTGCAGAGAATTAAATATGATCTTCGAGTTGGTTTTTGTATTTATTTTTTTCTACTAGATTATAGCTATATTTTAGTTAGTTCTTGATAACAATGTATCAAAGTCATTATAGCATTTGATGGCTATTAAGATGAAGACCATCAATTTATTTGTTTATTATGATTTATTTATTTAGATTATAGAACAAACACTATACCAAAAGTGGAAAGAATATTTTAGTTATCAAAAAAAGATAGTGATATTGCAGAGAATTAAATATGATCTTCGAGTTGGTTTCTGTATTTATTTTTCTCCTCTGGATTTATAACTATATTTTAGTTAGTTCTTGATAGCAATGTATCAAAGTCATTATAGCATTTAATGGCATCCATTCATTTGTAAAATTTTATGCTAAACTTTTCTTAAATAATGATTGAGCTCTAGAAGTTAAAAATTGTGGTATGCTTATAAATTAATAGCTGAGACAAAGTAATGCTTGTTTTCTTTTGTTATAACTTCTAATATATTGGCCTATCATACAAACCGGACTTAATCTGAATTGAATCTAAATTTTTCATATTGGAATCGGATTATATATGGACCTGACTTGATCTGAATGTTCCAATAGAGCAAAATTTTTTATCATAGATCTGATTCGATCCGATCTTCCATTAGATTGGATTTGGATCCAACATTAAGATTCGATCAAGGAACCGAGTCGAATCAGGATCACTTATGATCCGATTCGACCTGACTCATTTGCACCCCTAAGTACGATAATATTTTTCTAATTAATTTTTTGGCATAATCACCTTTCCCGTTCGGTTCTTGCCATATTAAGCAGTTCTATGTGAAAAATCTAATTATATCTTTCTAACTCAATTCCTACAAATCACTTTTCTAAATCATTACAAGGCATCTAAATATGAAAATTTAGTGTTATATTTTAATTTCTCGTCTAGTTCTTTCCAATAATAACCATTTCAATAGGAAAATCTAGTATTTTTGTTAGTGTTGTATCTTTCCCACCGGCTCTTACCATATGTTTCTCATTCCCTTTTGAGAGAGTATGAAGGGGTTTCTCGCTTGTAATTTATTGAGATCATAAATTTTAAGATGATGTATCCGGAACTCAAATGAAAACGACTTCCATTGTCTTATACTAATTGAACCAGACATCTTTTCTTATAAAACCAATTGACATCAATAGATGATATTCATGATCGAAAAAAATCATAGGATTTGATAGTTTCTAGAAAATTAAATGTAATGTAAATTACAAGGTAGTGATATATGTAAGTAATTTTAAATTGCTAGATCTGAATACCTAATCCTCTCCAATTTTGGAATATGAGATAGCCACTCCATCTTGGAGGATATTTGGAGACCCGCTGGACTTTGTGTCGTTTCATGCCTCTCGTATCTATAGAAAGGCAAATGAAGTGGTAGAGTGGATTGCTTCATTTTGGGCAGAATACTTTAGGGGAATCATTCGGCTTAATTGGATTTTCATATTATGTCCGGTTTATCTAGATGTAGATGAACTAAATTCATCTAATCGAACGAAAAAAAAAACCCTCAAAATGAACCATTATATACTATCATTGGAATCATAATTACTTTTGTTTAGCTTAGTTTTCATATCTGCCCAAAATCTTATGCACCCTACCCGTTGAATTCAAAGATCAATTTCTGTTGCATAACCTAACTTCTTCGATGAACTCAAGTGTATCTTCTTTGGGAGGATTAAAATATGCTGTTCAAATTTTGGGTGCTTCATATAGTCTATCAGAGGGGGATTCAGCGACGGTTGTCGTATGGTTTTAGGATTTGTCGTCTTTTGCCATAGGACAGCCTCCATTTGAGCGCAACGCTCTTCCCCTTGTGGCGACACACAATTCCAAGGACAAAAGTAGCGTAGCGGACTGGGTTGTGGCATGTGTGGCCAATCATTCACGAACTATTTTATGGACTTCAACATCCGCGGCTCCCACTAAGCTGTTGAACATTGTACGGCCAACTTGAGATTGTATTTATTCAAAGGTAATGCAATAAATATTCTGTTTTTTTTAAAAAAAGAAAACTGCCGCCCATGTATCGACGCACAAAATGCCGGGCGCTAGCCGCGGATTCCAGACACACGAAAAAAAAATCCGGCGGTCGCCAGATGTTAGCGATAAAAACCTCAAATATGGTTTGCCGCCCATGTATCGACGCACAAAATGCCGGGCGCTAGCCGCGGATTCCAGACACACGAAAAAAAAATCCGGCGGTCGCCAGATGTTAGCGATAAAAACCTCAAATATAAACCATAGATCCCAAAGCGGCGATTGTACAATCCAACGGTTGATTCGCACGAAGGAAGGTGAGTTCTTCTTTCGTAAGAAAAAGAAACAACCATGAGCTTCCCCAACAAAGCCTCCCAGAGAGGCTCTGAGGGGTCACCATGCTAATAAATCCAAAGCTGAGGCCTATCGGAAGAAAGGAAGAAAAAAGTCGTAGTCTCTCCACTACAAGAAGATGGTTCGCTGTGTTTCCAAACTGACGGACGATCTCGTGGCCGATATCCTTTCTCGCTTGCCGACCAAGTCCTTTTTCCGGTTCCAATGCATGTCCAAGTCCTGGCTCGCCCTTTCCTCTGATCCCTACTATCAGAACAAGTTCCCTCGTGCTGCATCTGGCCTCTTCTTAAATGTCCCCAGTGGAGGCTCGGCGCCCATTCACAGGTCGAGAAGAGGTATCCAATATATTAGCCTCTCAAATGATGATGACGATCTTGCCATCGACACAGCCCTCAGTTTCTTGCC
Source organism: Elaeis guineensis (assembly GCF_000442705.2). Lineage (NCBI taxonomy): Eukaryota > Viridiplantae > Streptophyta > Magnoliopsida > Arecales > Arecaceae > Elaeis > Elaeis guineensis. Next base: position 53,582,883 of record NC_026007.2, on the reverse strand, counting down.
CAACATATGGAATATGGAAGTCCTCAGCTCCTGCAACGGGCTGCTCCTCTGCCGCTCGTGGGTTGCACACAGCTGGGGTCTAACATCTTACGGCGTTAAGGCTCAATCCATCTATGTCTGCAATCCCGCCACTAGCGAGTGGGTCATGGTCCCTAAAGCAAATGATACATATTACGACCAATACCTAGCTTTGGGCTTCGATCCTCGTATCTCCCGCCACTACCATGTCCTCTGCTTCGATTTCCATGAAAGGTTTGTGATCTTCTCGAGTAAGACAAACGAGTGCGTCGTGAGCGAAGTCTCCGACGCCAAGAAGTATCACAAACCAGAAGCTACTTTCTGGCATGGAATCTTTCATGTTACAAATGGTCTGAACCAAGTCTTAGGAGTTGATCCGGAGGGAATGTTTTGCTGCAAAATCGAGCTGCCTGAATCTGATGGGATGCAATATCTTGGTCACTCAGGGGGTTATTTGTGTTATATGCTGCAATGCAAGGATGAGATAAAGGTTTGGATGCTTACGGACTACTGTCATGGGGAATGGCTGTTGAAGCATTGGATTAATATCAGAGATATGTTACAGAACTATGGGATCCCTGAAACACAAAATATTCGTATCTTGGAATTTCATCCGGATGTGGATGTTGTTTTTCTTCGAATACAACAGAAGATCTTCTCATATCAATTAAACTGTGGTAGATTGGAAGAAGTTGGAGACTTGTACCATATATACGGTCGAAGGTGTTTTGTTTATTCACCCCGCTTATTGAAGGGGTTTGGCGATGAGGATGCCTAATGGGATGGACGAGGAACAAACTCTATGCATTAATATTCTTTTCAACATATCATAATGTGTTAGAGGTTTGTAAAATTTACCATCGATTCTGTTGTGTTTTGACCTTCTTGAATGCTGCCTTCATGGTTTAATTGTGAAGATATTTATCGATTGTGGAATATATGTTACTGTATGTGGAACTGGCTCATCTACATCATCACTATTTTTTTGTCTTGGAAAGGATGAATTATTTGACATGGCATTCCATTCTATTATGTGCTTCATTCTAATTAATCTCTTATGACACGAAAACCTAATGAATAACTTGTCAAAAAGATATTGCCTTCCCATGGCTTTGTTCTCCTCTGTTATTTTTTCACTCTTTCCGTTCAATTCAAAGTATATGTTACCTGGTTCATGTACATATATTACAAACTGGAGTCTGGAATTGATCAAATTAAACCTGTGTATTAGATATGATTTGGGTTTGATAAGAGTGCTACGTGGGACTGAAATTGAATTAGATACTAGTATATCCATATCCATATTTATTTGATTTAATGAATATAGATACGGATACGAATATTAATCGGATGTAAAAATTCATATCATATTTATTTTAAATGGATATAAATTAGATACTGAAGTATAGATATAAATATAGATATAAGTCGGACAACTAAACTTTATAATCATAGAATTAAAGATTTGGCTATGTAGATGATAAATTAAATTGATAGCATGTTAATATGATTATATATTTTTTTAAAAAAATTATAAATAATATATAAAATTAAATAAGATTACAAATAAAATCGGATGTTTAAATACGGATCGGATAGTTGCCTATCCATATCCATATCTATTTTTCTTTAATTGATATGGATATAGATATTAGTTAGACATTCAAATTCCTATTCACATTCATATAAATTTGGATAAAAAAATGGATTAGGAATGATTTATCCGATCCACTTTAACCCTTAGTGTTACGTTATTGATTTGGATACATAATTACTTTGGTTTGGCTTAGTTTCCATATCTGCCCAAAATTTTATGCATTCCTAGCTGGTGAACTCAAAGATCAATTTCTGCGGCATAGCCAAACTTCTTCGTTGAACCCAAGCGTATCTTCTTGGGAAGGATTAAGCTATGTTGTTCAAATTTTGGGTGCTTCATATAGTCTATCAGAGGGGGATTCAGCGATGGTTATCAGATGGTTTTAGGATTTGTCGTCTTTTGCCATAGGACAGCCTCCATTTGAGTGCAACACTCTTTCCTTTGAGGCGATGCACACTTCCAAGGAGGAAAAATAGCGTAGTGGACTCTGCGGCCAAATCATTTATGAACTATTTTATGGGTTTCCACTTCCACGGCTCCCACACCAAGCTGTTTAACATTTTATGGCCAATCATGAGATTGCATTTATTCAAAGTAATGCAACAAATATTCTGTTAAAGAAAAAAAAGCTGCCCAAGGATTCTAGATGCACAAAATGCCGGGTGCTTGCACGGATTCTGGACACATGGAAAAAAAAAAAAAAATCAGGTGATAAAAACTTCGAATATAAACCATAGTTCTTGAATAGATTAGGGTGTTTATAATATCTACAAAAAGCCATTGCATCTTGATAATTTTAGATCATGTATCTCAAACTTTCAGTAAAATTTGATGATAATATATATATATTTTTAATTTTATTTCTATGAACATCTCCTCTTATAAGTGCATCCTTAATACCTTTATAAATTTTTTATTTTAAATCTTTTTTATTTCTTCCAATATGACTAGTTTTTCTTCTTGAATATATGAAAAAGCATCTAATATATATTACTGAATAATCTACCTCTTCTTATCAATGTCTTTGCATCATTCACTCTTTACTATAATCTATAAACATAAAATTTCCTCATTATTAAATATTGTCTTGTAGTTGAATACTAATGTGAACAATCTCTGTATCTTATATTTATTCTATAATCATCCTAACCAAATAGGAACAAAATTGGATAATGCATAGATATGAAGCTAGGATACAGATCACTAGTCCATTGTAATCATGCTGCATCTGGCCTCTTAATCAATGTCCCCAATGGAGGCTTGGTGCCCATTCACAGGGCGAGGAGAGGTAGCCAATATATTAGCCTCCCAAACAATGATGATGATCTTGCCATCGATACAAGTCTCAGCTTCTTGCCCAACATATGCAATGTGGAGGTCTTCTGCTCCTGCAAAAGTGATATGCTTCTCTACCGCTCCTAGGTTGCAAAAGGCAGGAATGGTCTAAACCCTTGTAGCGTTAAGGCTCAATCCATCCATGTCTGCAATCCTGCCACTAGAGAGTGGGTCGTTGTCCCTAAAGCAAATGATAGCTACGGCTACCTAGCTTTGGGCTTCGATCCTCGTATCTCCTGCCACTACTATGTCCTTTGCTTCGACATTGCCTTCCGCATGATCTTTAGGTTTATGATCTTCTCCACATAGACAAATGAGTGGGTCGAGGAAGAAGTCTCTGATGTCAAAAAGTATCACAAACCGCACCTACTTTCTTCGATGGAACTTTTCATGTTACAAATGATCTGAACCAAGTCTTGGGAGTTGATCTAGTGGGAAAGTCTTGCTGCAGAACTGAGATGCCTGAATTTGATGGGATTGAATGTCTTGGACACTCGGGGTGTTATTTGCATTACGTGCTACGAACCAAGGATAAGATGAAGTCTGGATGCTCAAGGACTGCTGTCATGTCGAGTGGGTGTTGAAGTATTGCATTAATGTCAAGGCTATGTTATAGAACCATGAGATCCATGAAACAAAAGATTCGTATCTTGGAATATCATCCTGTTGGGGATGATGTTTTCCTTTGAATAGAATGGAAGATCTTATCATATCACTTAAACCATGGTAGATTGGATGAAGTTGGCAACTTGTCCTATATATATGATTTAAGATGTGTTGCTTATTAACGCTACTTATAGAAGGGCTTTGGTGATGAGGTTGCATAATGGGATGGACAAGGGACTGATTATATGCATTGTTCTTGGCAATAGATGTTAACTTGTTAGAGGTTTGTAAAATTTACTATCCACTGTCTCAATATTTGAATCTTGTCTTCATGGTTTATCTAGTGTGGGACCAGCACTATGGGGTGGGTATAATCGAAATGCAAAAAGAGAATGGGTAAAATCATTGATACTTTTTTTAATTAAATTACATATAATATATAATTTTTTTGAAAACTCGCATGGACATCATTTTTTTTCAAGGGTTTCTAAAAGTAAATATTGTACATGTATGTTATAAAATTATTGGTGTGTGATTTTGGAGTAACCTCAAATGATCGAACCAGCTACCGCAAGGGCTAACGTGGCCTATATGGTTAGGATGTCTTTAATCTTACACAGAGGCATACCGTCCCAAGATTGTTGATGGACGCTTTGCATGAAGAATCTCTAAAATCTCATAGAAAAGGCAGAAGATCATCAGGATCACCATGCTATTGCTGGAATAAAAAAATAAGCACTACACATTGAACCCACATGTATAGTTATGGAATGGCCAACTGTCATTCTCCCTAAAAAATGGCCATTAGCCCTTCACCTACAAAAAGGGGAGAAGAGAGATCTCTCAGATAAGTCTCTGAAAACTTTTCATAGAAATCATCATCTTATTCCTCTTCCTTCCTCTGTTTCTGGCTTCTGACTAACTTGATCGTCAAACACTCTCTGGCAAGTGGGCTTGTTTGTAGGTATCAATCGTATTCCTTGTCTTGAAGACCAGTGTTTGTCCCTACCCCTAGATAGATTGTGATCTAATTGAAAATCTATAGCAATAAAGAAAGGGCCTGAACCTTCAATCTTTGAAGGAAGAGCCTACAATGATGAAGGGTTGAATAGAAGCATCAAATGCTTTACACTGGGGTGCATCAAATGCCTCTCATTGCTCCAACGCATTTATGTGAAGCTCAAATTGAATGCAACCACCTACTATTATCATTACTATAGAACAATTCAATCACCTGGTCCAACAAGTCCATACCTTGGCAACTTCGATGTAGGAGATATGATAGCCTGCCCTGGAGTGCTCGCCCGTGTAGCAATCCCCTCATGGTTTGCCTCTCTGGCCCAGCCATCATAAAGTCGGTAGTCTCATCCACACAATCAGGAATAGACCTAGCTGGCTAACTATGATCAAATCGATAGCTTAGGCCGAAGCCAATGCTAGAGCTCCTTGACCAAACAGTCGGACCTAGGATAAGTCTGATGCGAATGCTTTCCAACTCCACAGTCAGAGCTCGATCGAGCCTAACGTAAGCATTCTTTGACTCCCCATTCAGACAGAGATTCTATGTCGACGCATGCCTCCCCTTAGCCTTTGGGATGGCCCCCACCCTAAAGAGATAGCTCCAAAAGTAGGTTCCAAGGGATACAGCAGCAGATATAGGCCTTAAAGGGGTATGCCCAAACCGATGAATCTAAGTTCAACATGGACCCATCATTTAGCTAGAGGATGATGGATGAACCACTCCCTTTGCAATTCAAGGTCTTCCAATTGGAGCCCTATGATGGGTCCTTTGACCTAATAGACTAGTTAGAGAGCTATAGATTCCTTATGTTGCTCCACGGCACCTTTGATGCCACTCTGTGCGAGGCATTTCCTTTGAACCTTCAAAAGATCATCAGATTGTGGTATTTTAGTCTCCAGCTCAGCACAATCCACTCCTTCAATCAGCTTAGTCCACCAGTTTGCTACACACTTTGTTAGTAGCTGAAAGTGATGTCGGAGGTCAGATTATCTTATGAACCTTAAGCAAAGAGAGAGGGAAATCACTCTGAATGTGAGCCATTTCAATGTGGCAGCCTTGGAGATTCAGGATCTAGATCAGTCAGTCATCATGTTGGCGATAAAGGCAGACTCCGCAAAAGTCAATTCTTTTTCTTTTTGGAAAAGAAGTACCCCAAAGATTTTATCAAAATATTATCTTGGGTAGAGAAGTCGCCAATGCTGAAGAGGCCATGAATGTCTCATGATGAGCCTTCAAAGGGCACCATGAGAAAGTAGAGGGGGTGAAGCAAGGAGTGGAAGAACTTGCCTGACCAAAGCTTGTATCATGAAGGAAGGAGATCCCAAAGATTAGGAACCCCAGCTCAGAGGCGCTTATCCCCAAGTCCACCAAGGAGGTTCAAAAGATATACTCCTCTCAATGCCCTAAGGGCACAAATCCTGATGGAGGTTGAGAAAGAACTACAACCTCTGAAGTAGATTTAGTCTCCACACTAAAAAAGGGATCCAAAGAATTACTGACGCTTCCATAGAGATTGTGGGCATGATACTGAGGATTGCTGGCAATTGAAGGATGAGATTGAAACCTTCAATTATCTAGGTCGGCTTCATAGGTATGTTGAATAGCGGCATAGACGAGAAGAAGCTTGAAACAAGCCAAGGCCTTCCAAGAAGAATATGGAGAATCGTTCCACTGTTGGTGTCATCAATGCGATCATAGATAGATGGCAAGATGGAACCTCCCCAGGATCTTGGCCGAGCAAAAGGACCCTTGGCATAGGAGAAGCCAAAGACTAAGGGTGTCATCATCTTTTTGTTGGGAAATGTGTCCCAAAAAGCTAATCATCAAGCTGTTGATGGTTGAGAAACCAAGTATTATAATTGATTTGTTAATAAATAAAATATATTTGATATTTTCATCATAACCTTTCATCTTCTAATGAACTCCGTTGTTATGATGAAGTCCTTAGGACTATTTAGATTCGATAAAGAGAGGATTTATCGATTAGTCCTTAAAACTATTCACGACCAAATGATAGGCTGTTAATAAGGACGACAGCTTCTATCGAGCATAGATCGCTATAGGCCATATGGGTTAGTTGTCCTCTTAACCAAAGAGTGTGGAGACACTGGTATGGCATACAGGTGAGATGTAAGGGTACATCATCATTGAATGTGACTAACTCCAGAGCATTCTGCTGTCGAGAATATCTCTGATAAGATATAGGTATAAGTGTCCCTTAGACCTGAGATCGCCTCAGTGACTTGCAAGCAACTCACTGTGCTTTGGTACTGGACTAACTGAATTTTTAATTCAGGGATGGAAAGCTTCTGGGCACAGTCAAGTACTTGCGAAGTCTGAGTGTGATCGAGATGGGATTGACCACTTCAAGAGTTGGAGAAGAATGAGTCGCTGTATTTCAATTTAGCAAAACCTTGGCCAGGATAATCCATCAGATGGATTTGATATTTTGAAATACAATGTGGATAACCTGATCAGAGTTGACAGCTGAACTCTGGGGTATCCTATGATCATTTTGGTCAAGGAAATGAATTATATAAAAATTATATCCGCATGGGTTCTAAGGATGTTGTTCTACACATTCGACCTATCCGGTCGTCGGGTACCATTACTAGATGGTCACTTCGATTGGTACAGAAATTTATTCCTGTACTACCGGTTTAGGTTCGGACCTATGAGGTCACACACATTAGAGTTCATGATCCGATCGGATGGTTGATCAACGATTAAGAATCATTCTAAGGTTAAATGATCAATACGATTGATATTTAACCCAGTGCAAGTGTTGCAGGAGGATCGATTAGCAATTCGATTGCTAATTGACTTAATTTGATTAAGCCAATGGACTGAGATTAAGTCTAATTAAATATAATTTAATTAGATTTAGTTTGAGCTTGATTGGATCAAGTCCAATTGATTTATTGGATAAGCCAAGTGCAAGAAAAAACTAGTCCTAGTTCAACTAGGACTTGGGTCAATCTAATTTCTAATTTGATTAAAAAATTAAATCAGATTTAAATATAATTTAATCTGATTAAATTAGGTTCTTAATTGGGTTAAGACCTATTTTAATTGGGTTGATCTAATTTTGGTTTGATTTGGTTTGAGAAACCAAATTAAAACAAGTCATAAGATAGAATCCTAGTAAGACTAGGATTCCACCTTGCACCACATAACCCTTCCCCATGCCCTCTCTCTCATTCAACGCCAATCTCCTCTTATTTTGTGTGACAAAAGCCCTCTCTCAGGTCTCTCCCACATTCACAAAAGGTCTCTTCTCTTCTTTCTTACATGGAAGGTTGTTTGGATCAAATCAAAAAGGAATAAGTTTGGATTTCGAATTCTATGAGATAGAGTTTTAGAAATCCAAAACTCTTTCAATTTTGCACCGAATCTATCCAAATTTTTTTGAAATTTTCATGGCTTTTAGGGTACACATTATGCACCCTTTGCTAATGATCCATGCACGAAAATAAGGAGGAGGTGCTCAAGAGTTGGGCGCCCCTTAACTTGCCATGTTTGGATAAGCCTTGACTAGGTATTTGACCTAGACAAAGACTCTATCATATCTCTCTATATAAAATGAGTTTCTTCACAAAATTTTTGAAGAAGATAGAGATTCGAGAGACCTTTGGGCCATCCAAAAATTAGAGAGAAAGACCTTTGGGTCATGGAGATATAAAAGACACAAGTTAGGGTGTCTAGAGAGAGAAACGAGAAGAAAAAAAGGGTCTTCTTCTAGGGTTGTTTCTTTTCATATCTTTCCGCCCTCCATCTTGAGTTTCCTAAGAGCGTATCAGATATGAAACTCCTCCTTCTATTTTTCATCTTTGGAAAAGTTCAAATCAAGAAGAAGGAGGCATCTGATCGACCATCAAAGAAGGATCAGCGCAGTACTAGCATACTGTGCTGATTTCCTAAAGCAGGACTTCTGATCGAGATTCGTGGGCTCGTGTGGACGACTCCTAGAGGCCGGATGCATGTGCGGCTTGCAACATCATCCTCAAGTCCGGATCAGCAAGGTTAGAACGTCTAACTTGCAAGGTAATAGATCTGATCTATTGTTTAATACATACATTAGATGTAGTATAGAAACATGTTGATATGATCAACATGTAGTTCATGCTATATATATATATTTTAATTTTTAATTTAATACTATGTAATAATCATATAATAGAATCTTAGATCTAGAGATTCTCTAATTTTAAAAAATAATTTTGATTTATTTTAGTCTTCCGCTGTATGATCTTGAAAAAGTTTCAAGATCTAACCCTGAAACCCTAGATCTGGTTCCTTCAATTGGTATCAGAGCCAGATTCTTTATTACATGATTATTTATACATGCTTAGATTATTTCTTAGATTAGATCTAATTTATAATCTGATTATTAAATCTGAAATTAAAATTTTAGATCAATCACGAACTGCAAGGTTGTCCTGCTGTAAGGTTTACCCCTTACAGTGCAAAGGTTATCCTAGTTTGTGTAGATCTATCTTTAATCATAAATTTATTAGATATGATCTAGATTAAATTTATGATTTATTAGATTTAAAAATATATTTAAATCTGAAATAAAATCTCTTTGTTAATAATTTTTGTGCAAAGAAATTGTTGAAGGTTGAAACTGTTTCAATTACGTGAACCTGTTTAGATTAGATCTAAAGTAGTTTCATGTTTATTTCACTTGTATCTTGATTATGAATCAAACATGCAATATGGTTGGTAGAATCATATTGTAAAATTATTTTACAAATATGAAAATTATTTTTTAAAAAGTCGAACCCAACCCTCAGCCCAAAACTTAATTAAGAATTAAGAAGTTGTTTGATTAGGTTCTAAGATTGTGAATTGAAGAACCTAAGACACAAACCATAACACATTGGGTTAATGGGTTAGTGAGAATTAGGTCCATTAATTGGGTTAGACCTATGGTTAGATTGAAGATGGACTTAATTAGAGAATTGACTAAATCTAATCAATTGTTGTCTTAGATTAGGTCAAGGATTCTCTAGATCAATTACAATAGTTGTAGTTGGTCAAGTCCATGTCTTTAACGAGAACCAAATGGACTTGATTCTTGGCTAAGCGGTCTAGCACGAACTGTTAGGTTGATCTAATCGAAACTAATTAAACCAGTTGGTGTCTAAGGTAAACCAAACCGGTGGTTTTTAATTGGGAGCCCGCTTACCTGATCATTTCTGATGGTGTCTAAGGCAAGCTTTGGCAGACCCTCCCACTGATCGAACTTACCTGGCCTCTTGGTGAAATTATGTTTTGATCGGATCACTTGACTATTCGAGCTGACCCATGTCAGTTAGGTAAATCAGTGTGACTGATTTAGGTGCTCCTAGACCAGCCCTTTTAATGGTCTCTCTTAAGCTAACTTGGTGAAGTCAGTGGGAGGATCATGATAAGCTGGTTCATCTGACCTCATCCTCTATATTATTTAAATCTTCTAAAATTATTAGGTCCTTAAAATGATAAAGTTATGAAGATAACTGAGTCATAGCCGCCCATTAAGGTGTTTGATAATGAGTCCATTAACTCAATAATCATTGCAGACCCAAAGGCCTGGTGCTTGTTGACTAATGGAATTATCACTCATCATATGACGACTTGGAAGTATCTCTCTAATGGTGGTTAGGTGAGCCAACCAAAGTTGGGCTTAATCATTCGTTGGTTAGATACACCAAGTATGATCATGTTAATAGTTGGACCTAACCGGATTCTTGCAGTGGAGGCCAAAGCCTACTGATTAGGTTTCTGGGGCAAAATTAAAATTACTAAAAATTGTTTAGAGAAACAATTAGTTATGAACCTACCCTTAGATGTAGATGGGTTGGCCAACCAAAGTTGGGCTTGTGTGCAGTCTAAGTGGACTCTAGTACCCACTAAGGAATTAGGGTAATTCCTCGAATTGGAGGTAGAGGCTACCAATTCGAATAAAATAGTGGGAGAAACTTTTTGATTAAAGTCTAAATCTTTAGGTTTAATGAATCAATTACTAATTAGGTTATGGTTCTCCTTTGTGCAAATATGGCCACTTCCCTATCACTCCGATCATTGTTGGACAATGATAAGTTGGTGGGATCCAACTTCGGTAGCTGGCACCGAAAGTTGAAGATAGTCCTGGAGCATGAACGGATCCTATATGTGATAATGGATCCTGCATTTGAGGAGCTAGCTGTCAATGCACGTGGAACAGTCATAGACACTTACCAGAAGTGGCTCAGTGACCGGACCACGGTGTGCTGTATCATGCTGGCTGCTATGAGTGATGAGTTCAGTCGCAGATTCGAAACGGCTTAGCCAAAGGACATGCTTCAAGTGTTGGAGGATGTCTTTGGCACACCCGATGACGTAGAGAGGCACAAGACTAGTTGTGCCATCTTCAACGCCAAAATACGGGATGGTGCCTCTGTCACTGATCATGTATTGTACATGATCGAGCTGATGGAACGATTGAGCAAGCTCGGCTTTCCCTTACATGAGCAGCTTGGGAAAGATGCAATACTGAACTCGCTGCCCAAGTCTTATCTCCCATTCCTCACTCATTATAGAATGACAAAGCCTGAAGAAAACTACCACGGGTTACTGGGGTTGCTTCAGAACTTTAAGAAGGATCACCAACTTCACAAAGAGTCGGTGAACTTAGTGGGAGGTTCGTCTTTTGGTTCTCGACCTTTTAAGAAAGGAAAGAAGAACAAGAAGAAGAAAGTGAAGAAGGTGCATGTTCAGGCTGGGACATCAGTGCAGGGCCAGACCAGAAAGATCAAGCCCGATAAGAGTCTATTCAACTGGCAAGCACCCTAGATTAGATAGTGTGTCAGATATCTACTTATGGCACTGTAGGCTAGGTCATATAAATAAGAACAGAATAAATAGGTTGACTCAAGAGGGAATCCTCGAAGTCAGTGATTGTGAATCACTTCCAATCTGTGAGTCCTGTCTTCTTGGTAAAATGACCAAGTCACCTTTTACTGGAAAAGGTGAGAGAGCTACTGAGCTCTTGGGCCTAGTACATACTGATGTATGCGGGCCCATGAGCACCAGTGCTAGAGGTGGATATTTCTACTTCATAACTTTCACGGATGACCTATCCAGATATGGATATGTCTATCTGATGAAACATAAATCGGATTCATTTGAAATGTTTAAACGATTCCGAAGTGAAGTAGAAAAACAAACTGAGAAGAGTATTAAAACTCTTCGATCTGATCGAGGAGGAGAATACCTTTCTAGTGAGTTTCTCACATATCTAGGAGAGAATGGGATTCTCTCCCAATGGACTCCTCCAGGAACACCACAGCATAATGGTGTGTCTGAAAGGAGGAATCGGACTCTGTTAGACATGATCCGATCCATGATGGGTTTTGTTAGCTTGCCGATATCCTTCTGGGGATATGTACTCGAATCGACCTGTTATCTGTTAAATAGGGTTCCAAGTAAGTCTGTAATTAAGACTCCATATGAGATATGGACGGGATGTAAGCCAGCACTTTCACACCTTAGGGTCTGGGGGTGCCCGGCCTATGTCAAACAATTAGTCACAAACAAACTTGGACCTAAGTCTGACAAATGCTCATTCATAGGGTACCCCAAAGAGACAAAAAGATATTTTTTCTACCATGCTGATGAACAAAAGGTGTTCGTCAGCCTTAAAGCAATCTTTTTAGAAAAAAAATTCCTTGGTGAAGGAACCGTTGCCTCTAAGGTTGAACTTGATGAAGTTCAACAGGTAGAAGGACCGACACCAATAGCTGAACCTGAGTCGAATATGATTAGATCAGATCCAGAGCCCAATGTACCTGCACCATTAAGGCGATCCGGTAGAGTACCGTGTCAGCCAAACAGATACTATGATTTCTTGGTCTGGGACGGTGATCCCATCGAACTTGATGAGAATAATGAGGATCCGATCACCTATATGGATGCAATGCAGAGACCTGATTCCGAGAAATGGCTTGAAGCTATGAAATTCGAAATGGAGTCCATGAAGGTCAACGATGTATGGACATTGGTTGACCCACCTGAAGGGGTTAAATCCATTGGGTGTAAATGGGTCTTCAAAAGGAAGAGGGGCACAGACGAAAAGGTGGAGACCTATAAAGCCCGTCTGGTCGCCAAGGGGTATCGTCAACGTTATGGTATTGACTATGATGAGACATTTTTCCTTATGACAATGCTCAAATCTATTCGGATAATGCTTGCAATAGCTGCCCATCTGGATTATGAGATCTGGCAGATGGATGTAAAGACAGCTTTCCTGAATGGAGAGCTGATCGAAGAGGTGTATATGATACAACCTGAGGGATTTACATCCACACATGAGTCCAAGGTGTGCAAGCTTCAGAGATCCATTTATGGATTGAAGCAAGCTTCTCGGAGTTGGAACATGTGTTTTGATAAGGTGATCAAAACGTATGGCTTCATTAAGAATGGAGAAGAGCCCTGCATTTATAAATGGGCAAATGGTCCAGTTGTGGTATTTCTTGTCTTGTACGTGGTTGACATTCTCTTAATCGAGAATGACATCCCCGCACTACAGGGAATAAAAGTTTGGTTGTCATCACAGTTCTCCATAAAGGACTTGGGTGAAGCATCCTACATCCTAGCGATGAAGATCTATAGGGATAGATCTAAAAGGATGCTTGGGTTATCCCAGTCCATGTACATAGACACTGTGCTGAAGAGGTTCAGCATGGAGAATTTCAAGAAGAGCTATCTACCGATAGGCCAAAAAATTTCTCTCTCTAAGAAGGATTGTCCGATAACTTCTAAAGAGAGAGAGCATATGAGTAGAGTCCCATATGCTTCAGCCGTGGGATCTATCATGTACGTCATGAAATGTACAAGACCAGATGTGGCATACTCACTAAGAGTAGTGAGTAGATACCAATCTGATCCTAGAGAAAATTACTGGAAAGTGGTTAAAGCCATCCTTAAGTATTTGAGAAATACTAAAAACCAATGGTTGGTTTATGGTGAGTCAGATCTAAAACTTGTGGGGTTCACAGACTCTAGCTTCCAATCTGACCATGATGACAGCAGGAGCATGTCGGGTTATATCTTTACTCTGAATGGTGGAACCATCTACTGGAAGAGTTCCAAGCAACATACTGTGGCGGACTCTGTTTGTGAAGTGGAGTACATTGCAGCATCGGATGCCGCGAAGGAAGCTGTGTGGCTGAGAAAATTCATCAACGAGCTCGGAGTAGCACCCTCCCTCGATGGTTCGATCCTGCTCTACTGCGACAGCACTGGTGCCATAGCTCAGGCGAAGGAACCCAAAGCACATCAGCGGACGAAGCACATCTTGCGTCGCTTCCACCTGGTCTGAGAGATCATGGATCGAGGTGACGTCGACCTTCAGAAGATCGACGGAAAGGAGAACCTGGCCGACCCCTTTACTAAAGCTCTGGCGATAAAGGAGTTCGACAACCACAAGTCGAAGATGGGTATTAGATACTGTGCCGAGTGGCTTTAGGACAAGTGGAAGTTGTTGGAAAATATATCCCAAAAAGCCAATCGTCAAGCTGTTGACGGTTAAGCAACCAAGTATTGTAATTGATTTGTTAATAAATAAAATATATTTGGCATTTTCATCATAAGCTTTCATCTTCTAATGAACTCCGTTGTTATGATGAAGTCCTTAAGACTATTTAGATTCGATAAAGAGAGGATTTATCGATTAGTCCTTAAAACTGTTCACGACCACTGTTCACGACCAAATGATAGGCTGTTAATAAGGATGATAACTTCTATCGAGCATAGGTCGCTGTAGGCCATATGGGTTGGTTGTCCTCTTAACCAAGGAGTGTGGAGACACTGGTATGACATACAGGTGAGATATAAGAGTACATCATCATTGAACGTGATCAACTCCAGAGTATTCTGCTGTCGAGAATGTCTCTGATGGGATATAGGTATAAGTGTCCCTTAGACCTGAGATCGCCTCAGTGACTTGCAAGCAACTCACTGTACTTTGGTACTGGACTAACTGAATTTCTAATTCAGGGATGGAAGGCTTCTGGGTACAGTCAAGTACTTGCAAAGTCAGAGTGTGATCGAGATGGGATTGACCACTCCAAGAGTTGGAGAAGAATGAGTCGCTGTATTTCAATTTAGCAAAACCTTGGCCAGGGTAATCCATCAGATGGATTGATATTTTGAAATACAATGTGGACAACCTGATCAGAGTTGATAGTTGAACTCTGGAGTGTCCTATGATCATTTTGGTCAAGGGGATGAATTATATGAAAACTATATCCGCATGGGTTCTAAGGATGTTGTTCTACACATTCGACCTATCCGATCGTCGGGTACCATTGCTAGATGGTCACTTCGATTGATACAAAAATTTATTCCTATGCTACTGACTTAGGTTCGGACCTATGAGGTCACACACATTAGATTTCATGATCCGATCGGATGGTTGATCAACGATTAAGAATTGTTCTAGGGTTAAATGATCAATACGATTGACATTTAACCCAGTGTAAGTATTGCAGGAGGATCGATTAGCAATTTGATTGCTAATTGGCTTAATTTGATTAAGCCAATGGGCTGAGATTAAGTTTAATTAAATATGATTTAATTAGATTTAGTTTGGGCTTGATTGGATCAAGTCCAATTGATTTATTGGATAAGCCAAGTACAAGGAAAAACTAGTCCTAGTTCAACTAGGACTTGGGTCAATCTAATTTCTAATTTGATTAGAAAATTAAATCAGATTTAAATCTAATTTAATCTGATTAAATTAGATTTTTAATTGGGTTAAGACCTATTTTAATTAGGTTGATCTAATTTTGGTTTGATTTGGTTTGAGAAACCAAATTAAAATAAGTCATAAGATAGAATCCTAGTAAGACTAGGATTCCACCTTGCACCACATAAGCCTTCCCCACGCCCTCTCTCTCATTCAACGCCAATCTCCTCTAATTTTGTGTGACAAAAACCCTCTCCCAGGTCTCTCCCATGTTTACAAAAGGTCTCCTCTCTTCTTTCTTACATGGAAGGTGGTTTGGATCAAATCAAAAAGGAATAAGTTTGGATTTCGAATTCTATGAGATAGAGTTTTAGAAATCCAAAACTCTTTCAATTTTGCACCGAATCTATCCAAATTTTTTTTGAAATTTTTATGACTTTTAGGGTACATATTATGCACCCTTTGCTAGTGATCCATGCACAAAAATAAGGAGGAGATGCTAAAGAGTTGGGTGCCCCTTAACTTGCCATGTTTGGATATGCCTTGACTAGGTATTTGACCTAGACAAGGACTCTATCATATCTCTCTATATAAAATGAGTTTCTTTATAAAATTTTTAAAAAAGATAGAGATTTGAGAGACCTTTAGGACATCCAAAAATCAAAGAGAAAGACTTTTGGGTCGTGGAGATATAAAAGATACAAGTTAGGGTGTCTAGAGAGAGAAATGAAAAGAAGAAGAGGGTCTTCTTCTAGGGTTGTTTGTTTTCATATCTTTCCTCCCTCCATCTTGAGTTTCCTGAGAGCGTCTCAGATCTGAAACTCCTCCTTCTACTTTTCATCTTTGGAAGAGTCCAAATCAAGAAGAAAGAGGCACCTGATCAACCATCAAAGAAGGATCAGCGCAGTACTAGTATACTATGCTGATTTCCTAAAGCAGGACTTCTGATCGAGATTCGTGGGCTCGTGTGGACGACTCCTAGAGGCCGGACGCATGTGCAGCTTGCAACATCATCCTCAAGCCCAGATCAGCGAGGTTAGAATGTCTAACTTGCAAGGTAATAGATCTGATCTATTGTTTAATACATACATTAGATGTAGTATAGAAACATGTTGATATGATCAACATGTAGTTCATGCTATATATATATATTTTAATTTCTGATTTAATGCTATGTAATAATCTTGTAATAGGATCTTATATCTAGGGATTCTCTAATTTTAGAAAATAATTTTGATTTATTTTAGTCTTCCGCTGTATGATCTTGAAAAAGTTTCAAGATCTAACCCTGAAACCCTAGATCTGGTTCCTACACTTTTGTCTTTTCTGATGCCGACTTTACTGGGGTCTAGTTCTCGCATGATGATGTGGTGGTTGTATCTCTCGATATTATAAATTATGATGTATATTGTATCTTAATAGATAATGAAAGCTTAATTGATATTTTGTTTTACAATGCTTTTCGCAAGATGAATCTCTCCACTAGCTAGTTACAGAAATTAGATTCACCTCTGATTGGCTTCAATGAGGACTCAGTTCCCGTAGAAGGGATAATAACTCCATCAATCATGGCCAGGCAAGAACTTTTACAATTGAATTATGTGATGAAATTCCTAGCGGTCAAGCTCTTGTCGGCATATAATTAGCTCAAAATGTGCACTTGACTGAACATCTTTTGAGCCATGGTGTTGATTTATGACTTGCTAATGAGGTTCCTAACAAGGCATGGGGTCAAAGAGGTTCAAGAAGACCAAATCTTGGCTTGGGAATGCTATGTGGCGACCCTCTGAGGGAAGGATCAGATACAGACCTTATCAGTAGAGGGGTTGGACATGCGAGATGAGTTGGAGGAATAATAGGGAGAACCAGTTGAAAAGCTATCCACAGTCCAATTTAGAGATGACAACCAAACCAGAGTTATTCACATCGTCTCACAAATGGAAGGAAAAATCCAAGCATGGCTTGTCTCGTTCCTTTGAGAGAATGCTAGCATCCTTGCATGGTCGGATATGGACATGCCAGGAATAAACCCCAAAGTGATCATACATCGCTTGAACACAAACCTAGAATACTAGCTAGCTTGACAAAAGAAAAGAAATGTCACCCCTGAGTTCTAGAACATTATTGAAGATGAAGTGAGCAAACTTCTACAAGCAGATTTCATTCGAGAAGTCAACTATCCAGAGTGACTGCTTGATGTGGCATTAGTGAAAAAGGGGAAGAAGAAGTGTTGGGTTTGCATTGACTTCACCAATCTAAATAAGGACCTACTCTAAGGATAGCTTTTCTTTGCCTCAGATTGATTAGCTTGTCAATGCTACCTCCCACCACCTTCTCCTCACATTCATAGATGCCTTCTTAGGCTACAACTAAATTTGGATGGTGCCCGAGGATGAGAACAATACCGCTTTTATCACTAATAATGATCTTTTCCATTATAGGGTCATGCTATTTAGCTTGAAGAATGTAGGAGCCACTTACCAGAAGTTGGTGCACAAGTTCTTCCATGACCCAATTGGGAGGAACATCAAAGTGTACATCGATGACATGCTCTTTAAAACTCGAGTGGTAGAAGATCACATAACTGACCTCACAGAGACCTTCATAACCCTCCAAAAATATAAAATGAAGTTGAACACCACCAAGTGCACATTCAAATGACATCTAGCAAATTTCTTGGCTCTATAATGTCACAACATAGAATAGAAGCCAACCTAAAGAAAATCTGAACCCTACAAGAGATGAGCACACCAAAGATGATCAAGAAAGTATAATATCTGACCGGATGAATAGCTGCTCTTAGCTGATTTGTGTCTAGGTCAGTAGAAAGATGTCTCCTATTTTTCAAGATTTTGAAGCATGCCAAGGAGTTCCAATGGACCAAAAACTGCCAAACCATCTTCAATAAATTGAAGGAGTATCTAGGTTCTTCCCCTTTCCTTAGCAAATCAAAACTAGAGGTATTGTATCTTTACATAGCTATTTCTTCTAGCACAATAAGTTTAGTTTTAACTCATAAAGAAAGTAAGATGTACAAGCCCATCTACTATATAAGCAAAGTTCTTCAGGACGTCAAGATGAGATATGCTCGATGAGAGAAAATGGTGCTAATAGATCAACCTATGAAGATAGTCTTTTACAAGTTGGACATCTTAAGCTGGCTTATAAAGTGGGTGCTGTAGCTCAGAGAATTTGATAACAAATGTCAGACTCATCCGGTAGTAAAAGTGTAGGTGGTTGCAAGCTTTGTCCTTGAATGTACCATCTTTTGGGAAGAGATAGCCGAAGATGAACAAAAAGGGGAGAGTTTCAAAGGCGACTGGGTCTTGTACATTGACGGATCCTCTAACTCAACTGGATGTGGGGCTGGCCTCATCCTCACCCATCTATAAGGAATGAACATGAAGTATGCACTAAGATTTGA
The DNA here is from genome assembly GCF_000442705.2 of Elaeis guineensis. NCBI lineage: Eukaryota > Viridiplantae > Streptophyta > Magnoliopsida > Arecales > Arecaceae > Elaeis > Elaeis guineensis. The sequence goes on along the minus strand of NC_026007.2, from coordinate 53,564,171 downwards.
TATCCAAACCTCTAGCAATGAGGCAGAATATGAAGCCCTTATTACTGGCATTAGATTGTAAAAGAGCAAAGTCCAACAGCTAAAATTCTATAGTGATTCATAGCTCATGGTCAGATAGGTGCAAGGGGAATACGAGATGCATGAGTGGAGCGTGGTCAAATACCTATAGAAAGTGAAGGAAATAATGGTCAGATTGTCAAACTTCAGTATTCAACAAATCCCAAGGACAGAGAATACTAGGGTTGATTTGCTTTTGAAGCTTGTCACCTTAGGAGTGTTAGGTCTGAAAAAAACCACATACTTTGATGTCTTGAATAATTTAAAGCAAGTTAACCTCCTTTCTTCTCTCATGGTACAACCCTCTTCCCGCTAAGCCCCTTTTCTTCTCAGTCCATAGCGACAAAATGTAAGAATAGTGCCAAAAGTTCATCATAGGGGAAAGGACTCACCGAGTCGGGATCACTAACTAATACTAATAGTATCAAATCTAGCATCGATGAACCTATGCCGACAATACAAGTAGAATATGAACCAAGCTAAATAGACCCAATTGTAGATTATCTGCATCATAGAAAAATGGCATTAGACCAAGATGAAGAGAGAAAGTTGTTATGGTGGCCCTTCATTTCTTCTGTACGAAGATAAACTCTACAAAAGATTTTTCTCCATGCTGCTACTAAGGTACCTACAACCTTCTAAAGTTGACTGTGCACTAGGAGAGGTACATGAAGAAATTTGCGATGATCACTTAGGAGGTGGGTCACTAGCATGCAAGATCCTTTGTCAATGGTATTATTGGCTAAATCTATAGTAAGATGCCACTAGCCTCACCAAGTAGAAACATGTCATCCACATACTCTTGCATGATATAAACGGGTCACAACCTTCCTACTCTTGCATGCTATAAGCACGTCATCCACATACAAGAATAGAAACATCCTAGACCCATCCTCCAAAGATCAAACATAAACACAAGAGTCATACTCGCACTTGAAAAGCCCGATGCTTCTCACATAGGAATCAAATCACTTGTACCATTATCTCAGTGACTGCTTCAGTCCGTACAGTGATTTCTGTAGCAAACAGACCTTTTCTTCTGCTCCTGGCTCTTGAAACCCCGATGGGTGCTCCATATAGATGCTCTCCTCTAGATGCCCATAGAGGAATGCCATCTTGACATTCATCTGCTCCAGCTCCAAGTCCTGAGCTACTATGATACTCAGCAACATCCTGATGGAAGGATGTCTGACGATAGGAGAGAAAATCTCACTGAAGTCGATGCCTTCCTTTTGGGAGTATCTTTTGGCTACTAGCCTCGCCTTGTACTTGATACCTCCCTGCTCTAAAGACCCCTCCTTGCATTGGTAAACCCATTTGCAACCAATGGGTTTCTTCCCTTGTAGCAACTGCACCAATCATCACATCTCGTTCTTGTGGAGAGACTACATCTCCTCGGACATTGCTTGGACCCACCTCTCTCTGTCCTGACACTCCATGGCCTCCTCATAGGTGTAGGGATCCCCATTCACTATCACCAGGGCATATGACAATGTCTTCTCGAAGCCATATCATTCTGATTGCCTAACGTTCTTTTTGGACTTGTGCAGTGCAACCCCGATGTCCATCCTAGGTCCAGCTTGCTCCTACTGGACCTCTTAACTTCTATCACCTATCCGAGATCTCTCCACCTATGGAGATACATCTAAAAAGTACTCCACCTGAATACCAAATTCTTTCGATGCACTTGCAAGAGGCAAAAGAGAATAGGATGTAAGTTGTCCAGCGCTGCCCTGCTGGACCTCCTGCTGCTCTTGCTGCTCCTCCATGCCATCTCACCTTTGGAGAACTAAATTTTCATTAAAGGTGACATCCCTACTGATGATGATCTTCTTCTCCAAGAGATCCCATAGCTGGTATCCCTTAATTCCTTACGGATACCCCAAGAACATCATCTTCCATGATCTGGCGTCCAACTTAGTTCGCTCACCAGCACCGATGTGCACATATGCCATGCACCCAATCACCCTTAGATGGCTCAGCCCAATCCTGTTGCTCCTTAGATTGATTTTGATGATTACAAAGCAGTTGAAGGGGTACTAATAATTTTCATTTGAAAAAGACCCATTGCTCTTCAGGGGCAAAATTATAATTTTATCAAAACCCTGATTTGAAAGTATTAAATGATAGAACAAAAGATTTGTGATCCATTGACGAAAATTTTATTATTTTTGGACTTGTATTTTGAAAGTTATGCATGTTTGAAATCCATGAGTCGACTCATGAGTCAGCTCATGGCACAATGAGCTGTTTGGCATGCAGAATTTTTGGCTTGGCACAACCTGTGAGTCGACCCATGAGTCGACCCTCAAGGCATGAGTCGACCCATGAGTCGACCCCTACAGTTTTTAGGCCAAAAATCACAGAACCCTATTTTCTGGTATTCAACCACAGAGGTCGACCCATGAGTCGACCCCCAGGCATGAGTCGACCCATGAGTCGACCCCTGTGACGGGATTTCTCCGTAACGGCTAGTTTTTAACCCGTTTTAAGTACTTTTAATGCTCATTTAATGTGGTCTAACGGCTCTTTTTCAGCCTAGAATATTTTTTTCTATTTCTTAAAGCTATAAAAGGATCCAAAAGGTAGGAAACAAGTAAGAGATTGAAAAAGATTTGAAGAGCATTCAAGAGCATTCAAAAGAGAGAATTTGAAAAAGAGTTTTTCAAGCCAACTTTTCAGCCCTTATCAAGAGTTCATTCAAAGCTTTGAAGAAGCCTTTAAACCAAGCTCACCAACTCCTCAAGTGCACATTCAAGTCTCCAACCACTTTGAGAAAATCCAAAAAGGGTCTTCTTCTCCTGAGTAAAGTGTATTTAAAGTTATATTCGCTCATTAAAGGAGCTTTCTTTGTACTTATTTATGCTATAAATTATTTTACTCAGTTTGAGTGATTATTTTTGTTTTGGAGGGGTTCCAAAACAAGGAAAGGTTGATCCGAACCTAGAATCGGAGTGTATTGGGTTGGCTTGTACCCGAAAAACAAGTGGTCTAGCTTGAGATAGCTAGAGTCGGAGTTTCTGATATTTGTATTCGGGTTGAATACAAGATTAGTGGATTGGAATTTCCAAGTAGGAGCTTGGGGAGTGGATGTAGGTGCAAGGTTGGCATCGAACCACTATAAATCCTTTTGTTTGTGATGTGCATAATTGCTTCTCTTTGACTCTTCATTATTTTCTTGCATTCTTGCTTTTGGCAATTAGTCTTGAATTAAGTTTATTCTTCTCATTCATTTAGCTATTGACGAACATTTTTCATAAGTCATTAGTTAAGCTTAAAATTTTTAGAAACTCAATTCACCCCCCCTCTTGGGTTGCATAGCTGGGCAACAAGTGGTATCAGAGCCCGGTGCTCTAGTCCTTTTTTGATCTAAATAATCAAAGAGCCAAAGATCTATGGCAACCCACGTCGGCACTTCTCTTGTCGAGGGGCAATCCACCAACCGACCTCCACTTTTCAATGGGTCTAATTACACCTATTGGAAAGCTCGGATGAAAATATTCATACAAGCACTCGACTATGATATGTGGAGTATCATAGTGAACGGTCCTCACACACCCACTAAAATTATAGATGGTGAGGAATCAACCAAACCCGAGAAAGAATGGGATGAGGTTGATAAGAAGATGGCCCAATTAAATGCTAAAGCAATGAATGTTCTTTATTGTGCTCTTGATGCAAACAAATTTAATCGCATTTCTACTTGTTCATCTGCTAAAGAAATATGGGATAGGTTAGAAGTAACCCATGAGGGAACCAATCAAGTAAAAGAGTCTAAAATAAACATGCTTGTGCATAAATATGAATTGTTTAAAATGGAGCATGATGAGTTCATAACTGCAATGTTTACTCATTTTACTGATATCATTAATAGTTTAAAGAGTCTTGGTAAGTCCTATACTAACAGTGAGCTTGTAAGAAAGATTCTCAGGTCCTTGTCAAGAACTTGGGAAGCCAACCTGTGCCTTATGGCACACGAAAATGAGGTAATTTCCGAAATCCCTAGTGACTTTACATTTGAAGAATTACATGAAGCATTCTATGATTTAGTTGATGAATTAAAGAAACTAGGGATGAAGAACAAAGAGCTAAAATTGAAAAATCAATCTTTATTGAAACAAGCTGAAAATTTTTCAATTAAAAAATCCACCTTGCTTCAAGAAAATCAAAGCTTAAAGAATGAAATTGCCAAGCTGAAACCAATAGTAGAAAAGTTCACCTTGAGTTCAAATAAACTCAATATGATTCTTGATAATCAAAAAGCCGTATATGATAAGGCTGGACTTGGCTATAACCCCTTGAAGAAACAAAAATATCTGAAAAATATTTATGTAAAATCTTTAAGTAACAAGTCTACCAATATTACTTGTTTCAAATGTGGTAGAGTAGGACATAAGTCATACACTTGCTTCTTTAACAAATCTGCAAACTCAACTATAAAGAAAATATGGGTTCCAAAAGGAACCATTATGACTAACCAAAAAGGATCCAAGAAAGCTTGGGTACCTAAAACAAAAATTTGACTTTTGCTTGCAGGTGTGTCTAGCATCCCAAGGAGGAAACAGAAAATGGTATCTTGACAGTGGATGCTCGAGACACATGACTAGTGATGAATCACAATTCATCACGCTTGATGCTAAGGATGGAGGGATGGTCACCTTTGGAGACAATGGCAAAGGAAAGATCATCGGTATAGGTAACATTGGTATCACTCCCTCCAAATATATTGAAAATATTTTGTTAGTTAATGGTTTAAAGCATAATTTACTAAGCATTAGTCAATTTATGATAAAGGATATAAAGTTATTTTTGAATCATCTGTTTGCATTGTAACTAGTCTTATTAACGATGGTATTAAATTTATTGGACATAGACATGGCAATGTTTATATGGTAGATTTAAATGATTTAGCCAAAATAAACATGCAATGCCTAGTATCCTTGAATGCTAAAGTTAATGAGACTAGTTGGCTTTGGCATCGTAGACTTGCACACATTAGCATGCATTCTCTTTCAAAATTAATTAAGAAAGAATTAGTTCTTGGCTTGCCTAAATTGAATTTTGAAAAAGATAGAATTTGTGATGCATGCCAACTAGGTAAACAAACAAGAGTTTCATTTAAATCCAAAAATATTGTTTCAACTTCTAGACCTTTAGAGCTTTTGCATATGGACTTATTTGGACCAACTAGAACCACTAGTCTAGGAGGAAAATGATATGGTTTTATAATTATAGATGATTACTCTCATTTTACTTGAGTTTTTTTTTTAGCACACAAAGATGAAACTTTTCATATTTTCACTAAATTTTACCGAAAAGTCACTAATGAAAAAGGATTTTCAATTCAAAATATTCGAAGCGATCATAGAACTGAATTTGAAAATCAAGACTTTGAAAACTTTTGTGATGAAAATGAAATTGGCCATAACTTTTCTGCTCCTAGGACACCCCAACAAAATGGGATAGTTGAATGGAAAAACAGAACCTTAGAAGAAATGGCCCGTACCATGCTTTATGAAAGCAATCTTCCAAGATATTTTTGGATGGAAGCAATTAACACAGCATGTTACATTTTAAATCGTGCTTTGATTAGACAAATTTTAAAGAAAACCCCCTATGAACTTTGGAAAGAAAGAAAACCGAATATTGCATATTTTCATGTTTTTGGTTGCCGATGTTTTGTACTAAATAATGGCAAAGAAAGACTTGATAAATTTGATGCAAAATCAGATGAAGCGATCTTTCTTGGTTACTCCTCCACTAGTAAAGCTTTTAGAGTTTTTAACAAAAGAACTTTAGTAGTAGAGGAGTCCATACATGTTATTTTTGATGAATCTAACGATCTTCCTTCAAGGAAGAATGAGGGTGTTGATGATGCAGATCCTCTAATAGAAGGAATGAAGAAGATCACTCTGAAAGATTCAACAACTCAAGAGGACGAGGAACAAGAAGACAAACAAGATGAGAGAGGTGAAAAAATTCAAGAACAACCTCAAGGTACAAATGACCTACCCAAGGAATAGAGGTATGTTCACAATCACCCTAAGGAGTTGATTATTGGTGATCCTATGCATGGGGTAAAAACTCGTTCTTCACTTAGAGATGTATTTAGTCATTGTACTTTTGTATCTCATCTTGAACCAAAAACTATTGAAGAAGCTGAAAATGATCATAATTGGATTAATGCAATGCAAGAGGAACTTAATCAATTTGAAAAAAATAATGTTTGGACTTTAGTATCAAGACCTAAAAATTATTCAATAATTGGTACAAAATGGGTCTTTAAGAACAAATTAGATGAACATGGTAATGTAATAAGAAATAAAGCAAGATTGGTTGCTAAAGGTTATAATCAAGAAGAAGGAATTGATTTTGATGAGACCTTTGCACCTGTTGCTAGATTAGAAGCCATTAGACTTCTACTTGCATATGCTTGCTTTATGAAATTCAAATTATTTTAAATGAATGTCAAAAGTGTATTTTTGAATGGATATATTGCTGAAGAAGTCTATGTAGAACAACCCCCAGGATTTGAAAATCATACTTTTTCTAATCATATTTTTAAATTAAATAAAGCTTTATATGGATTAAAACAAGCACCTAGAGCTTGGTATGATAGGCTAAGCAAATTTTTACTAAATAATGGTTTTTCAAAAGGTAATGTAGATACAACCCTCTTTATTAAAAGAAATCAAAATGATATGTTAGTAATATAAATTTATGTTGATGACATAATTTTTGGGTCTACTAATGAATCTCTTTGTCAAGACTTTGCTAAGCTCATGCAGGGGGAGTTCAAAATGAGCATGATGGGAGAACTCACTTTCTTCCTCGGACTCCAAATCAAACAAACAAAAGAAGGAATCTCCATCACCCAAAGCAAGTACACCAAGGAATTACTCAAAAGATTTGGAATGGAGAACTCCAAAGCAATTGGCACACCAATGAGCCCCTCATGTAAGCTTGACAAGGATGAAGAAGATAAATGTGTAGACTTAAAATACTATAGAGGTTGATTGGCTCTTTATTATATTTAACTGCAAGTAGGCCTGATATCATGTTTAGTGTTTGTTTGTGTGCTAGATATCAATCTAATCCTAAAGAATCTCATTTGAATGCTGTTAAAAGAATCCTTAGATACTTGAATGGTACTCAAACTCTAGGGTTATGGTACTCTAAGGACTCACTAATTAATTTATTAGGATATTCAGATGCTGATTTTGCTGGATGTAGATTAGATAGAAAAAGCACAAGTGGAACTTGCCAATTTTTTGGAGTTAACCTAATCTCCTGGTTTAGCAAGAAACAAAATTCGGTAGCACTGTCTATGGCTGAGGCCGAATACATTGCAGCCGGAAGTTGTTGTGCTCAAATCTTGTGGATTAAGCAACAACTCGAAGACTTTGAAATCAAACTTAATGAAACACCCATAAGATGTGACAACACAAGTGCCATAAATCTAACTAAAAATCCAATTCAACATTCAAGGTCTAAGCATATTGAAATAAGACATCATTTTATAAGAGAACATGTTTAAAACAAAGATATAACTCTTGAATATGTTTGCACTGAAAATCAATTAGCTGATATCTTTACAAAGGCCCTTAGCTAGGATAGATTCTGTGAAATTAGGAGAAATCTAGGAATTCTTGATCCTTATGCCTAAGTGTTTCTCCATTTCCAAGGAATCAATTTGAGATCAATTTTCATCATCTCTCTTGGTCCTAAAAGCTCAAGATTATCATTCTCACAACCTATCTTTGAGCAAAATTCCTTCTCCCAAAATTTTAAATTTTTTTCAAAATTTATTTATATTTTTTCTGAATTTTTGTGATTCATGAGTCGACCCCCTAGGGTCGACCCATTGGCAAACTTGTAATTTTCGGCCAATATCCCATGGGTTCATTCCTTTTTATCTTAAACCTGTTCATGAGCCGACCCCTCATTCTCTTCGTCTTCCTCCCTCCAAGACCCGTCATCCTCATCTTCTTTCTCTCCAAAACTAAAGATTTAGCTCAAGAACATTCTCCCTTCTCCTCTCCACCTCAAATCATCGTCTGGGAAAGGAGCTTTTCGCATCTTTCTCCCTTGATTGAAGCGGTTGGAGCGTGCCCTAGCCTCCACCGTTCTTCTCAAAATCGTCTCTTCTCTCCGCCAAAATCTCTTTCCATCCTCTTGTAACCCTTCTTCTACTCATCCATTTGATCCTCCGAGTCTCCCTGCCTGCTGTTATGGTGAGAATGGCTCCAAAGATGAAACTCCCTCAAAGAAGAAAATCAGTCCGTGAGCTGGAAGAAAGCATCCGCAGAAAAAGACAAGCTGCTCAGTCCTCCACTGCTCCCATTCCGGCTTCAGTGTCTGCTCAAGGTCCCTCTCAGTCTCCCCTTAGCCCTAGCAAAATCCCTCTATCTGATAGGAAGGTTGAAACCGGCAAGAATGTGGATTTTAGATTCTTTGAAAAAGAAGGTTTATCCTTTGGGACAAAGATAAAAAACCAGGGTTGGGGTTTTTACTGCTCTCTCAAGGAAGTTACTTTTGTAGACTTGATTAGAGAATTTTATCAAAATCTGCATTATGGCAATGGAACAGTAACTTCTACAGTTAAGGGAGTTGATATCTGTCTGGATCCTATTATTTTGGGAGAGATACTACATTTGCCCTGTGAGGGATATTCTTACATGGAACTCCCAGTGAAGGAAGAGGGGATTAATGTAATTCTAGGAGGAACCTACTCGAAAAGTTTGAATAAATTGGAAGCCAAAATTTTGTCAATTGAAATGAGAATCTTACATCAATTAGTGACAAAGCTTTTCTTCCCAAGGAGTGGTAGGCATGACCTCCTTTCTGGTCGAGATATTTGTATAATGTTTCATGTGATCACTCAAACCCCATTAAACCTCCCTGCTTTAATGATTGAGGCCATGAGAGAGACACTGAACAGATCCAAGGCACATATGCCTTTTGGTATGGCTCTCACACTAGTTTTCAGGAGGTTTGGAGTCAGTTTTGAGGGGGAGGCATCTGCTAAGCTTTCTCACGCAGACACCATCAACCAACACACTCTGCACCGCATGAGATTTACTAAAACTGATGGTGATTGGATCAAGGGTTCTGAGGAGAGAGCTGAGGACAGAGTAGAAGACAGAGCTGAAGAAGAAGGTCCCTCATCTCCTCTCCATGACTTCAGGGCAGCATCTCCAGATATCCAGTTTGTTTCAGACCCAGAGGCTGGCCCTTCAGATTCTGCCAGGAGGTACACACCAGTACATCAGCCAGAGAGCAGAGCACCTCCTCCAGAGTTCAGATTAGCTGATGATCAGATCGAGCAGATTTCTCAGCGTGTGGCTTCCTTGCTTTCTCGACAGTGGAGCACTTCTACATTTACACCAGGGTCCACTTCATTAGATTCATCTGATCAGACCTTGATTCTCCATATCTCCACTGTATTTCAGTTGATCTCAGATCAGTCTATTCGGATTCAGCAGCTCGAGGACAGCATTTGGAGACTGACTGGGAGAGTTCTTGACTTGCAGGGGCAAGTCTTAGCTTTGGCCCATCCTCAGCCACAGGAGAGCTCTATTGAGGTCACAGACCTTACTGCAGAGGCTGGCAGGCTTAGAGGTGCATTGGAGGGTGGTTATGAGTTATTGAGGAGAGAGATCAGAGGCTCGAGTGAGCATGCATCTACTCAGTTCACTACTCTGCTTCAGTCTGTTTCGAGAGCACTGAACGTTCTTGATTCCATTAGACTCACTCTTTCAGTCCAGTCTTTGGCCTCTCAACATTCTCAGCCTCCTAGTTCATCTCACTCACCTGCTCGTGCCAGCACCTCCACTCGTGGCAGAGGCAGACGGAGTAGAGGACGTGCTCTTGGTCGAGATCCATCATCTCCTCACCCTATCTCTGATGACTCCGATCCATCTAGTCATGAGCTTTACTAGATCCAAGGTGTTAGTCTCTTGTTCTTTCTAGGATCTGTATTTTGGGCCATGTAATGACATTAGCTAGCTGACTTTTATGATATGAAATATGTATTGAAACAACTATATTTTCAATCATCTTTTAATGACATTAACTATGTTGATAATTCATATCTATGGTAAACTATGGCATATTTTGGTTAATGATTGCTGTATTCAGGGGGAACAAACATTAATGATTAGCACTAGAAGTTTGAAGAAACACTAAAGAGAAAACGTATTCAGAAAAAGAGGGAGAGTTAACAATGTTTGATGATGTCAAAAAGGGGGAGAAATTAAAGAAAAAGAAACATATCAAAAGCAAAATTATAAATTATTAAAAGACTTGAAAATAAAATGAATGAATTGGAGAGAAATTAAAGAACAATATCAAAAGCAAAATTATTAAATGACTCAAAAATACAATGAGTAAATTGCTAAGTACAATGCAAATGAGCAACCTTTAAAATTACTCCTTAAACATGCTCTGATATGCTTTAAAATTTAACTTGCTCTGATACATCTTAAATTTGACATGCTCTGATATGCTTTAAAATTTAACTTGCTCTGATACATCTTAAATTTGACATGCTCTGATATACTTTATAATTAATTCTTAGACATGCATTGGTACACTTAATTATTTTTGCTCTGATACTAAAACTAAATAATCAAATGAGAATAAGCAAATTTTCAAGATACAACTTGCTCTGATAACAAAAATAAATTTTCTACTCTAACACCAAAATCACATAATCCAATGAGCAAATTTTCAAATCTTTAAGCAAATGGGCAAACTATTTATGCAAATGAGCATTTGTATCACATGCCAAAAGAATCAATCTTCTTTTCAAGCTAATGCACTTATAATGCATTCTTTTGAAATTCATGATTCACATAGATACTTTTGTTCAAGTATTTTGTCATCATCAAAAAGGGAGAGATTGTTGCTCCTTAGATTGATTTTGATGATTATAAAGCAGTTGAAGGGGTACTAATAATTTTCATTTGAAAAAGACCCATTGCTCTTCAGAGGCAAAATCATAATTTTATCAAAACCCTGATTTGAAAGTATTAAATGATAGAATAAAAGATTTGTGATCCATTGGCGAAAATTTCATTATTTTTGGACTTATATTTTGAAAGTTATGCATGTTTGAAATCCATGAGTCGACCCATGAGTCAGCTCATGGCACAATGAGCTGTTTGGCATGTAGAATTTTTAGCTTGGCACAACCTGTGAGTCGACCCATGAGTCGACCCTCAAGGCATGAGTCGACCCATGAGTCGACCCCTGCAATTTTTAGGCCAAAAATCACAAAACCCTATTTTCTGGTATTCAACCATAGAGGTCGACCCATGAGTCGACCCCCAGGCATGAGTCGACCCCTGTGACAGGATTTCTCCGTAACGGCTAGTTTTTAACCCATTTTAAGTACTTTTAATGCTCATTTAATGTGGTCTAACAGCTCTTTTTCAGCCTAGAATGTTTTCCTCTATTTCTTAAAGCTATAAAAGGATCCAAAAGGTGGGAAACAAGTAAGAGATTGAAAAAGATTTGAAGAGCATTCAAGAGAGCATTCAAGAGCATTCAAAAGAGAGAATTTGAAAAAGGATTTTTCAAGCCAACTTTTCAGCCCTTATCAAGAGTTCATTCAAAGCTTTGAAGAAGCCTTTAAACCCAGCTCACCAACTCCTCAAGTGCATATTCAAGTCTCCAACCACTTTGAGAAAATCCAAAAAGGGTCTTCTTCTCCTGAGTAAAGTGTATTTAAAGTTATATTCGCTCATTAAAGGAGCTTTCTTTGTACTTATTTGTGCTATAAATTGTTTTACTTAGTTTGAGTGATTGTTTTTGTTTTGGAGGGGTTCCAAAATAAGAGAAGGTTGATCCGAACTTAGAATCGGAGTGTATTGGGTTGGCTTGTATCCGAAAAACAAGTGGTCTAGCTTGGGATAGCTAGAGTCAGAATTTCTGACATTTGTATTCGGGTTGAATACAAGATTAGTGGATTGGAATTCTCAAGTAGGAGCTTGGAGAGTGGATGTAGGTGCAAGGTTGGCACCGAACCACTATAAATCTTTTTGTTTGTGATGTGCATAATTGCTTCTCTTTGACTCTTCATTATTTCCTTGCATTCTTGCTTTTGGCAATTAGTCTTGAATTAAGTTTATTCTTCTCATTCATTTAGCTATTGACGAACATTTTTCATAAGTCATTAGTTAAGCTTAAAATTTTTAGAAACCCAATTCACCCCCCCCTCTTGAGTTGCATAGCTGGGCAACAAATCCTCTTTCCAGATCATTTCTCCTCTGAAATACCACCATCTAATCTTGTGTGATGTGACTGATTCATTAAATAGCAGGCTGCATCCACTGTATCAATCCAGAACGTCTTAGGAAGCCCTGCCTGCAGCCTCATGCACCATGCCATTTTCAAAAGGATTTTGTTGATCCTCTCGGCCACTCCATTTTACTGAGGAGTCCCTCTCATGGAGAAGTACCTTTTTATGCCACACTCCTCACAAAAAATCTGAAACCTTCTGCTGGTGTACTCTCCACCATTGTCGGACCATAGACACTTCAAGCTCCGATCTGTCTTCTTCTCCACCTCAACTTTCCACACCTTGAATTTGGTGAAGACTTCTGATTTCTCCTTCATGAAGTAAACCCATACCTTCCTTGAAAAATCATCTATAAAGGTCAAAAAATATCTTACCCCATTTCTGGCTAAAATCGGGACCGGTCCTCACACATCAGTGTGAACTAGTTCTAGTGGAGCTGCATTGCGGGCTGAACTACTGGCAAACTACACTCTCCTCTGCTTTTTCATCTGGCATGGCTCACATACCTCTGAAATATCTTCATCCAGATCTAAAATCAGACCATGCTTGCTCAGCTCCTTCATCCCACGATCACCCATGTGGCCTAGGCGGTAGTGCCACAACCGATGAGCCCCCTGCTGATCCTATGCTGCAGTTGCTGCATCAGATTCTTCGATCATCATAGATCCTTCCAATCTGTAGAGGTTATTCTTCATCCTTCTACCTCTTATCACCACCATGGCTCCATTTGAGATGTTCAAGACTCCACTTCTGGCATGATTGCTGAAGCTGAAGCCGCTCTGCTCCAAATAGCCTAGTGACACTAGATTTTTCTTCAATTCTGGGACGTGCTTCACATTTGTGAGAGTCTGCACTATCCCATCAAACATCCTCACCTGAATGCTCCCTATACCAGCAACTTTGTATGGGTGATCATCTCCGAGTGTCACGGTCCTCTCATCAATCTTGATGTATGTCACGAACCAAGACTGGTTTGGGGTGTAGTGATGCGAACAGGCTGAATCTAGGGTTTATACATCTGTGTAACGCCTGTGACCATCAGATACCACCAAGAAGTCATCCTCCACCTCCTGATCAGCCACCATACTCAGGGCATCAGATCCTCCTTTGTCTCCCTTCTTGCTCTTTCATTGCGGGCAATCTCACTTGAAGTGCCCGATCTTATTGCACTTGTAGCACCAAGCCTCTTTCTTGCTTCTACTCTTTTGGGACTTTGATCGTCCCCTTGACTTGCCCTTTTCTTCTTTTCTTCCTAACCACTCCCCCATGGCCAAGCCTTCCTGGGGAGCTCCATCATTGGTCATCTTTTCCCATTGTTCATTGGAGCACAGCATCGAGACCATGTCTTCATACTCCAGAGTCTCCTTGTCATACAACAGCATTGTCACTAATAGATCATAGGAAGGGGGCAGCGAGCATAGCAATAATGGAGATCTATCTTTTTCTTCTATCTTCACTCCGACGTTCAGCAACTCGTTGCACATCTGGTCAAACCTCTGGATGTGACCCAAGATATCTCCGTCTTCTTGCATCCGAAGGCTGTACAGTCTCTTCTTCAGCATCAACTTATTGTACATATTTTTCTTCATATACATAGTGTGCAACTTCGACCACAAACCCTTCAAATTTTTCTCCTCTGATACCAAATAAAGAGCCGCATCCGCTAAACATCCTCTAATCACCGAACAAGCCTTCTTCTCTAGGGACATCCATTGATGAACCGACATCCCTTCAGATTTCTTCTCCAATGCCTGATCTAGATCTGTCTGAACCAAGAGATCTTCAATCCTAACTTTTCATATAGAAAAAAATTTTTTTTCCATCAAACTTCTCAAAATCGACCTTCATGTTGCTTGCCATGGCTGGATCCAAACCAAATCACAACAAAAAACTCCAAGGGATTTGAGAAATACCTTGACAGGGATCTTGCTGAAATTTCAGTCTTTGAAGATCTTCACCTTCTGGCATCTCGTTCTCCTTCTACACAACACCGGCTCTGATACCACATGTTAGGACTATAGCTTCTAACCAATTTTTCAAAAGGTAAATGCCCATTGGGAGGTGGGGTTTATTAGCCTTTTATCTACTAGGCACAGGGGCTTCACATCTGAGTTGATCCACATCAAGCTAGATCACCCTCAATCAACAGGCTGGGCAGTTAGGCCTATTTAATCTTACCAATCAGGTACCAGTCGACCCTCCTTGTTGACTTCCATAATTGTTGTCAATACATGAGCCACCTTCGGCTACCAACCCCAGTCTGAGTCTCACCGAACTCCCTTAACTACCATCCTCTTCCAAAGTCTCATCGAGTCCTCTTCGGCTACCTCATCGAAACCCCTCAGCTACCATCCTCTCTCAAAGTCTCATCGAGTCCTCTTTAGCTACTAACCTCTTCCTGGGTCTCACCAAATATATGCTGGAACCTTGCACAATAATGCAGAGGTGTGGCCAATGTCAACGGCATGCTAGCATCCAATGGCAGCCATCTATGCCACTAACCCCAATCAATGCTACATGGTCTTTTGCTCAGTGGGGGATGGATATCCTCAGATCGATCATTTTCCTAAGTAGCTGGATAAAAGAAATTTTTACTCATGACCATTGATTATTTCACAAAATGGATTAAGACAGAACCATTGACTTGAATAATTGAAGCAAAAGTTCAAGATCTTGTTTCCAAGTCAATTGCCTACCATTTTGGCTTGCCATGGGTTATCATTTTAGACAATGGATGACAATTCAATAATGTTCAGTTTAAGGAGTTCTACAGTGAGCTCGGTATCACACCTGACGAACAAGATCCTTGTATATATGGGGACTAAAGGTTCGACTATATCGGACTAAAGGTTCATGAGTAGACAAGTTGTATTGTATGATGTGGGCCTATCGAGCCACCCAAAGGACTTCCACTGGAGAAATGTCGTTCAACCTCGAATTTGGGGCAGAAGTTGTCACACCCATGGAGATCGGTCTATCCTCGCATTTGGGGCAAAAACTAGCATACTGGTGGAGATCAGTCTACCTTCTCCTAGAGTGGAAACTTATGATGAATGGATAACCTGGAGCAATTGTGATCCAACCTAGACCTCCTGGAAGAAGCACGAGTGTGAGCTCGGATCTGGATGGTGACTTATCAATGGAGAATGGCATGCTACTGTAATTCTTATGTCCAACAAAAGATATTTTGCCTCAGTGACTGAGTACTCATGCCCCAAGAAGAGGAAATGCTCTTGTCAAACTAGGAAGGACCTTACCAAGTAGAAGTGGTGTGCACCCAGGAGCCTACCAACTTTGCCTTTTAGACAGCATGCCAATCCAGAGAATTTGGAACTCAGAAAGTTTGCGAGCTTATTATTAGTAAAGTCCTTTATACCAAATAAATCAAAATTTAATAAGAGTATTTCTTTCTTTCTACTTTTGCTATTAGATCTTATTCCCATAGTGAAAGTCTACTCACATGGAAAATGCTCACCGTAGATGGCTAGTCACACAATGTGCATAAGACCTAAGGCCAAGGTGGCTCAACCTCATAGTCAGTACATTTGAGCTCACCCAAAAGCAAGCAAAGCTAATGCCCTACTTTGGCCATTTGACATAAAGAAAGACCCAAGGTCTGGGAGGCCTGACCTTAGGATCAATAAATTCAAGCTTACTCAGAAGCAGGCAAAGCTAAAGCGCCACTTCGGCTGCTCAACATAAAGAAAGATCCCAAGTCAAAAAAGCCAAACCTTAGGGTCAGAACATCCAAACCCCCTCAGAAGTGGGTGGAGCTGAAGCCTAAACATTGGTTGCTAGAAATGATGAAATTCCCAAAGCCACATAGGCCCAACTTACAGGGCGACACTTCTAAGCTCCTAGGGAGAGAATAAGATTGAAGCTTGAATTTTGATTATTCATAAGTGGATAGGATCTCAGATCTAGCATGTGTAGTCATAGATCATATATCTCAAAGCCAACTCTAGAGCAAGTGAACTTAAGGATGCTAGGTGTACAACACCATAGAGCTTACCAACATTATCACAGGACCTTGTCCAAAGAGCGAGATGAAGTGGAATCTTGGCTGCTCGGCCCAAACTATAACACATACACAAAGGACATAGGGAAATGTAAGAGAAAGAGGTAAAGGTGATGTTTCATTTCATGATTTTCTGTACATAACTCAAGCCAAAACTGATGGCAAAATAAGGATCAATAGACCTTAAAAAAAGAACAAAAAAAATTATAGTGGCACTTAGATTGAGTTCAAGGCTATTGAGATGAATGTAATATTAATTTTGATAAGAAATCAACTTATAAATGAAAATAAATTTTGAAAAGATTGAATTTATATGTATCTGATTTTGATTAGTGATGTATATTTTGAATTACTGCAACTTGTATGCCTTTTTTCAATATATTATTACTGTTGAATTTATCTAGTTAAAATATTTATTACTTACTGGACTGTCTAGCTTATTATTTTATATTTTATTATTTTTATAGATTCAGAGAACTAGCTTAACTTGAAAATTCATTATGGGAAAGTGAATTAGAAATAAAATTTGATTTTTTTTTATATTTAGATTTATTAAAATTGATGAAAAATTATAGAATATTATTTTGTAAGATATTTGATTTAGTTATTTAAATTAAATTTGAATGTTAGTTTATTGATTATTTATTTCATTTTGCTTTATGATATTGTGAAGAGATGTCTTGCATACTTGTGGGAAGAGATCTCCATAAATATGTAGTAGTTACCATAACACCTGGCTCACAATCTTGGGTCGAGAGTATGACAATGTATAAGTGTTTAGGTCAATGTTTGTTAGGGAGGCCTATATGACGTTAATGAATACTTCAAAGTTATTCATGAGCATCTTGTGCTACATATATGTTGGATGTATGTTCTAGAAGCTCTTGACTGACACATATTATATTTTTAGAAAATAATTTTATACTTATTGGGCATTTATATTATCATTCATATTTTATGTGTCCATGAATCATCTAAGAGATTAACAAGATGATGATATATAGTCTCAAAGAGTTGAGAATTTAAGACATGTGTCATTGATGGTTGATTCTTAAATTGCTTCTGATAATAGGATCATCATGAAGATTTTGATTGATTCAGATAGACCAATGCACGGATCGCTTCCTTCGAGCAGATGAGTCTCGAGTCTGCAGTATAGTGACACTGAAGCGAGAGTACAGGTGGTTGTTAAAGAATAACTAGCACTAAGTGTGATCAAACGAGAAGTCACATAGATGTCTGCTCACTCGTTAGTGACTCTCTCGATGCTGCAATTGTATGATGGATCTTTTGACCTGTGGTACTACAGCTGCTCGCAGTGAGGCTGCTGAATTTTAACTACATATAAATATGGGTCTCAATGAGTCCTTGTAGTGGATGTTAGTGATAGTTGGTCCACTGTAGGAGTAGGGTATACACCTAGATGGGATCTATCGACCATAACAGAAGGGAGTAGTCCTATGAGATTTATGAAGCTGAGTCCTTAAGTCTATAGCCATAGCAGTGTGATTAATGAAAAAGAGTTTTCATGAGAATCACATATAGACTCGAGTTGATTGAATCTATTATATGATCGATGATGAAATTTGATGATTTATTCATGAACTGCCATCTGATCAGGACTCACGGTAAAGGGATTGTATCATACATTAACTGCACCTAGGAGTTCATCATCTTTTATTCCGTTGGGTTGCCACCACATACTGCTAGGTGTCACGGGTGGATTGTGAGACCTACGAGCATCATCTTGATGATTGATGATCTTTGATGGGTAGAGTTGAAATGGTTCCAACCCATTGAAAAGAGTTTCAATAATATTGTGATAGAGATCACAATATATCTCACTATCAGATAGAATATAACCTATGGGGTCACATATAAAAGAAATTTTTGACTGATCAGAATGTTGAATTATAATTATGAATCGTGATAGAATTTGATTATCAATTTGATTGATGATTGATCTGATGCAAAAGTTGTATTAAGTAACTCGCTAAAGAGTTAGTGAGTTAAAGGATGATTAATTAGCAATTGGATTGCTAATTAGCTCAATTTGATTGAGCTATGGGGCATGCATCAAGTCTAATTAAATTAAATTTAATTTGACTGGATAAGGATTTGATTTGATCAAACCTAATTGGGTTATGAGATAATCTAAATTGGATCAGAGGATAATTTTTAATTGAATTAGGATTTAGATTTGACTCAATTCCTAATTAGATTAGGATCTAAACAAGAATGTTTGAATTTCTATTTGGACTAAAAATTTTTATTTTTATGGGTGCATCAAATCCTAATTGGATTAGGATTAAATTGAGTTTGATTCAAGCACCAAGTGAGAGTCTAAAAGGACTAAGACTCCTTCTCCAATTAGGTGACATCTAATCTAAATAGTTTGGATTTTAAATCAGATTTAATTTTTTATTTATTTAGATTTAATCAATTTCTAATATGATTAGAATTGGTTGGGATTTAATTGGTTTAAATTAGTCACCTAAAATAAGAGTCCCATGAGATTAAAACATCTTCCTTCCATGCGCCACAAAAGAGATTCCACGCTACCTTGATTTTGGATGCCAATTTATATCCCACATCCTCCCTTTTTGTGTGAGATTTTTAGCATGTAAGAAGCCTTCTCAAACTCTTATTTTTGTAAGGTATATGGGGCACACAAATTCTGGTTATTGGGCGGCATAAAATCTTAGAGTCCTAGGTGTTTTGGACTCCTATCTCCTAATTAAAATATAACTCCCTTTAGCCTATTTAAATGGGGGTTATGAGGGACAGTTGAGGGCAGAGATAAGATTAGGTTTGACATCCAAAAGAGAGGCCTGTGTGTGCATAAAAATCAAGGGAGAAAGAGAGAGACAGTGTGAAGATGGAGGGCGTGAGGTAAGTTCACGGTTATCCCTTCTTTCTTACCAACAACCAAGTGTTGGTTGTTAGGACATCTCTCTCTCTCTTTTATCCATGTTTAGACATGAGTGTCTCCTCTCCTCTTTGTCCAAAAATTAGATAAAATTTTTACATCTCTATTGTAGAGATTTGGTGTATGGGTTTTAGGAAGAAAAGAGAAGAAAGGGTTCTTCTCATGATCTCTAGCGTAGAGATCAACATCCTTTTACTTCTTCATCTGTAAGAGTGTGTTGAGACAAAAGAAGATTTTTAACCATCAAGATGCGATCTCTATAAAGGAGCTAGCACCTCAGTGAGATCAAAAAGCTTCTGATCAAATTAGAGTCTTGTGTGGATATCTATAGAGGTCGGACACTTGTGTGGCTATAAGGGACCTTCAAAAGACATCCATAATCATCAGTTTATGGTGAAGGTTGATCCATGCCAAGCTATGTTCTCTTTTTATTTTTCTCTATTTAATTTTTATATCTGAATCTTATGTCACATATGATAATCCTATTTATGATTTTAAGATTTGATCTTATGCATACTTAGATTAAATTAGATTTAATCTAAAAATTTTAAATTTCGTTGCATACTTGTTTTGAAAAATTTTTGCATGCATGAAACCATGAAACTCCGACGGTGGTATCAGAGCCAATCATATGCATGAGATTAGAATATAGATTTAAAATCTGTAGAGAAAAATTTTAGATCTAAAATGTTTTGATGTCGTTCTGACATAAGGTTGTCCTGGCATAACTTGTTATGCTGTATGATTGTCCTAGAATGATGTTAAATTTTTTAATTAAATTAGACTTTTAGATCTGATTTTTCAGCATATATGTGATATATATTTTATTGTTTAGATCTAAAAAGAGTTTTGAGATCTATTTTGATTCATATATATAATAAATGAAAGTATGTTTAAGGCTGAAATTTATTTCTATGACCTGAACCTGTTCATGTATATGATACATATTTGTATGTGTGATCTGAAATTATTTTGAGATCAAAATTTACTTTTCATACAAAAAATTTAGATCTAAAAATTTAGATTTAAGATCTAAAATTAGTGTTTGTGCATGAAGAATTGGTCATAGGTAGATCAAATTAGGTCATGTAATTGGATTACATCTAAAATTTTTGATTTAATCATATTGGGTCTAAATTGATTTAACATTTGATCAAATCGAAATAAGTGTTGATTAAGATGAGGTCAATAAAGCTTAAGATCATACAAATATTGTTGATCAAATCGATTGACATCCATATGTAGAATCGATTAACCTAAAGATCTAATTCGGCTCTATGGCTCGAATCTGATTTACCTAAGCTAACCTATTTAGATCAATTATCCAATTGGTGTCTAAGGTAAGTAATTGAAAGGTGATTATTTTTATTTACTGACCTGAATAATTTATTGATGTCTAAGGAAAGCAACGGGAGAACTCCCATCAATCTCCACTTATCTGGTCAATTTGAAAGATTGAGTCTCAAATATAGTTGCTTGGTGGTTTGATTTAGTCCATACCAATTACATCAGTCATATGATGACTGATTAGATGAGACGTAAATCAATCTCTCCATAAATATTAAGTTCAAGGTCTTCTACCATTATAGATGTGCGGATGTGTTACCAGTGTTGATTGTTCTCATTTGGTCACAGAAGTTCAGTTGCATCGAAAACATGCAACCACTTTATTAGCAAAGAGTTACTCTAGGATAAAGATGGGGTTGGGCCCAATAACTATTAGGTGAGAGACCCAATGATGGCTTTGCACCTGCTTGTGAACGGTGGGTCTAACTTAACTAAAGAGTACAGGCAATAACTGTTAGATGAGCCCACATGACTTAGAAACCAAGTAGCTGCAACATGCTTAGAGAAGCATCTGGACAAAGAGTTGTCCATGCATCAGTGTTTATTCATGTTAGCAATAACTGTTAGGTAAGGTGCACGGCATTGGTGGGACCGCAGCACCCACTAAAAACTCAGTTACCGTGTTAGGGTTTTCGTTTCTCTATCCGGAGAGTGTAGAAGATCTGATAAAATAGTGAGTCTCTTTTTGCATCTAAAAGCCCCTAGAGTAAATTATCAAATAAATACAAACATCCGATTAGAATCTTTGCTCTCTACTATTTATTGTGTCAGCTACCAATCCTCTAGCTCAAATCTTAGATATCAATCAATTAACCAAAACTGACTATATAGACAGGCTTATAAATCTAAAAATTATTCTTAATTTTAAAAAATTAAGTAATATTCTCTATCAGATTATTCTGATGTTAACAACCCGTCCAATCCATAGTCAATGAGCTATACTTGATGAGTGGTGGATAATGTCAATAAAGATAGGTTCTATATGTTGAAGTCCATAAACTCTAATGTATGCATGAGCACATGTTCACTACCAATGACAGATTGATTCATCTACAAGTGTTGTGAGATGATCAGAGTCGCACAGCACATTTGATGCATGATGGGCAGTCAGTCTATAATCGTTATTTGATAATGATCGAAGATATTAAAGAGCTTGAAAGGCTCAACATGACCATGCACAAAGAATTACTTGTGGATTTGATCTTATGATCTCTGATTAGTTTATATGGATAGTTTATGGTAAACTACCATATGAATGATCATTATGGCACCTTATCTGAATTGGTCAAAATATTGATAATAAAGGAATCTTGAAAGAGTTCAAAGGTAAATACCTGAAGAGCCTAAAGAAACAAAGATATGCCTAGAGTAAGCATGTCGAAATTGCTTAATACTGTCCTTATAATTTTTTCTTCTTCCAGTTGAGCTATAGACTCTAGTGATTTTATATAGAGTCGATGGGAAGATAGAGGGTTGAGGAAGTAATCCTAAATTGGCAATACGGTAAGAGTTGCTGCTATGGCCATGGGTATCTATCCTTTGTGATTATCATTTGGATTTACTTCTTAGAGACAGTCTCTATCATTTGCATGGTGATGTATCTGTGAACTTAATTAAGCAAGCAGTGAATGCCATTGGATCTGAGAGATTCAGAGTTGAGATAAATCTTAAGTATATATGGGACCTTAGGCTAAGTCATATTGAAGAAGAAATGTTTAACAAACTGAAGAAATATGAGCCTTTAAGCTCATTGACTGTTTAGTCATATCTAGTTTGTATATCATCTCTTTGAGGAAATATGATCAAGCTATTCTTGTGAGATAAGAGAAAAAGGATCACTGAAATACTTATCCTTATATACATTTGATATGTGTAGCCCATATGATGTGCTAACCAAGGAGTTGTCTCTACTTTGCTACCTTTATCGATGATCAGTCATGGTATGGATAAGTATATGAGATACAAATCTAAAATTATTGAAAGATTTAAAGAATTCAGATTAAAGTAGAGAAGTAAATCAAAAAATTTTTAAAGGTACTTCGATCAGATCGAAGATGCAATACCAATGAAGAAATTTTTTGGTTATCTCATAAAATAGTATTATTTCATATTGGACACCTCTTAGTAAATCTCAGCTCAACGAGATGAGAAGAGTTATGAGACTATATGAGATATGGTCCGATTCATAATGAACTTCATTGATTTATTTATGTTTCTTTAGGGACATGCTTTATTTCTATGAAATTGGATTCTCCCTAAACCTGTTCATACCACACCTATGAGATATGGCATGGTGAGAATTGAATCTTAATTATTTCAAGATCCAAGGATGTCCAGCCTATGTCTAGGACAGTAGGTGGATATGTTAGAGGATAGGTCTATAAAGCTCATCCTAAAAGAGTTTGGAATACTACTTTCTGATAGAATCACAATGTGATTATGACCCGATATGTTATCTTCTTGAAAAATTGTTTAACCAAGATGAAGTAGTGAGAGAAAAGTTAAGCTCGAAGAGAGTGTCTCTGAAAAGCAACGAGCCATAGGACCTAAAGAACCTATTCATGATGAGCCAGTAGATGTATATTCCTCCTCCACTTCGTACATATAGTAGGATCTTCAATCCTCTCGAAAGGTACTTGGGTATGCTTAACAGAGGATGTAGGAAAAAATATTTCTTATGGGAGATGGAGAATATAGAGATGATCTCAAAACCTACTACGAGGCGATGTTTGACATTGATTCCAAGAAAGGGACGTGAATTAACTTTCTTAACTGGATATCTTTTGAAGATTTCTATATGGAATAGCTTATGAATTTTACTTCTTGTGATAGGAGATCACAAAGTCTACAATACTCTGAGAGTTGGAATAGTCATTTTGATGATATGATCCAATTATTTGATCAGAAAAGAGAAATTATATGTTTTCAAAAAGGTCAGTGGAAGTGTCTAATACTGACATCGGTTAAAATATAGTTGTATATAGATTTCTCCATAAAAGATATAAAGCAAGCATCTTAAAGATCTATAGAGATAGATGCAATTGGATGTTTGTGTTTTCACAGATAAAGTACAGAGACTAGATGCTGAAAGGATTCAGAATAGAAATCTCGAAGAGAGGTCTGCTATTCTCTTGGGCATAGATGTATGCCATGTAATATACTGAAACTGATATAGTTAATACTGTGAATGTCACGAGTAGATATCAGTTGTATCCAGGTTGAGAGCACTGGATTGCTATGAAAATATCCTTAAGCTCTTGAGAAGAACTAAGGATTTGCTCTTAATTTAGAGAAGGATCAAAACTAGGAGTGGGAGGATACACCCATTCAGATTTTATGTCTGACATTGATGGTAGAATGTCTACGTCATGCGGTGTGTTCCTATGTCGATATCTTGAAAAAATTCCAAATAATTGATCGATGGAAGCTGAGCACACTGTAGATGTGTAGGATGCATTCTGGTTCTAATGTTAGTTGCAAAATTGGATATCATGCCATCAGATGCCATGACACTATACTGCAAAGATAATGGCACCATAGTTCTTGCTAAGGATTCTAGGTTTCACCAGATATCCAAGCACATAGAGCAGTAGAACACGCGACTACCTTAAGTAGAAATACATAGAGGTGCAGAGAGCAAACTCTATATGAGATGTGGATGACCCACTAGTAAGTCACTTAGCTAGCCTAAGACTAAAGCCTGTCTTGTGAAGATGGGGCTTGGTTCATGGTAGATTGACTTTAGTGCAAGTGAGAGATTGTTAGATGTATGCCCTAGAAGCCAATCTTGACTGACACATATTATATTTTTAGGACATGATTTTATACTTATTGGGTATTTATATTACCATTCATATTTTATGTGTCCATGAATCATCCAAGGGATTAACAAGATGATGACACATATTCTCAAAGAGTTGAGAATTTGAGACATGTGTCATTGATAGTTGATTCCTAAATTGCTCCTAATCATAGGATCATCATGGGGTGGTAATTGATTCGGATAGACCAATGCACGATCACTTCCTTCAGATAGATGAGTCTCGAGTCTGCAGTGTAGTGACACTGGAGCGAGAGTGCAGGTGGTTATTAGAGAACAACTAGCATTGAGTGTAACCAACATGAGAAGTCACATGGATGTCTGCTTACTCGTTAGTGACTCTCTCAATGCTGTAATTGTATGACTGATCTTTTGACCTATGGTACTATAGCTGCTCGCAGTGAGACTGCTAAAGTCTGACTACACATAAATATGGGTCTCAATGAGCCCTTGTAGTGGATGTTGGCGACAATTGGTCCACTATAGGAGTAGGGTATACACCTAGATGGGATCTATCGATCATAATAGAAGGGAATAGTCCTATGAGATTTATGAAGTTGAGTCCTTAAGTCTATAGCCATAGCAGTGTGACTAATAGAAAAGAGATTTCATGAGAATCACATATGGACTCGAACTGATTGAATCTATTTTATGACCGATGATGAGGTTTGACGATTTATCCATGACCTGCCATCTGGTTGGGACTCATAATAGAGGGACTGTATTATACGTTAATTGCACCTACAGGTTCATCACCTTTTATTCTGTTGGGTTGCCACTACATACTGCTAGATGTCATTGGTGGATTGTGAGATCCACGAGCATCATCTTGAGGATCGATGATTTTTGGTGGGCAGAGTTGGAACGGTTCTAACCCATTAAAAAGAATTTCAATGATATTGTGATAGGGATCATAATATATCTCACTATCAAACAGAATAGAACACACAGAAGAGACTTTTGACAGATCAGATGGTTGAATTATGATTATGAATCGTGATAGGATTTGATTATCAATTTGATTGATGATTAATCTATTGTAAAAGTTGCATTAAGTAACCAACTAAAGAGTTAGTAAGTTAAAAAAGGATTAATTAGCAATTGAATTGCTAATTGGCTCAATTTGATTGAGCTATGGAGCATACATCAAGTCTAATTAAATTAGATTTAATTTGACTTGATAAGGGTTTGATTTGATCAAACCTGATTGGGTTATGAGATAATCTAAATTGAATTGGAGGATAATTCTTAATTGAATTAGGATTTAGGTTTGACTCAATTTCTAATTAGACTAGGATCTAAACAAAAATGTTTGAATTCCTATTTGAATTAAGAACTCTCATTTTCATGGGTATACCAAATCTTAATTGGATTAGGATTAAATTGAGTTTGACTTAAGCACCAAGTGAGAGTCCAAATGGACTAGGACTCCTCCAATTAGGTGACATCTAATCTAAATAGTTTGAGTTTCAAATCAGATTTAATTTTTTATCTATTTGGGTTTAATCAATTCCTAATATGGTTAAAATTGGTTGGGATTTAATTGGTTTAAATCAGCCACCTAAAACAAGAGTCTCATGAGATTAAAACATCTTCCTTCCGTGCACCACAAAAGAGATTCCACGCCACCTTGATTTTGGATGCCAATTTATATCCCACGTCCTCTCTTTTTGCATAAGATTTTTAGCGTGCAAGAAGCCTTCTCAAACTCTTATTTTCGTGAGATATATGGGGTGCACAAATTCTGATTGTTGGGCAGCATAAAATCTTAGAGTCCTAGGTGTTTTGGACTCCTATCTCCTAATCAAAATATAACTCCCTTTAGCCTATTTAAATGGGGGTTATGAGGGACGGTTGAGGGTAGAGATAAGATCAGATTTGATGCCCAAAAGAGAGGCCCGTGTGTGCATGAAAAATCAAGGGAGAAAGAGACGGACGGCATGAAGATGGAGGGCGTGAGGTAAGTTCATGGTTATCCCTTTTTTCTTACCAACAACCAAGTATTAGTTGTTAGGACATCTCTCCTTCTCTTTTGTCCATGTTTAGACACGAGTGTCTCCTCTCCTCTTTGTCCAAAAGTTGGACAAAATTTCTACATCTCTATTGTAGAGATTTAGTGTATGAATTTTAAGAAGAAAAGAGAAGAAAGGGCTCTTCTCATGATCTCTAGTATAGAAATCAACATCCTCCTACTTTTTCTTCGTCTCTAAGAGTGTCTTGAGAGAAAAGAATATTTTCAACCATCAAGATACGATCTCTGCAAGGGAGCTAGCACTCCAGTGAGATAAAAAAATTTCTGATCAGATCAGAGTCTCATATGGATACCCGTAGAGACCATACGCTTGTGCGGCTACAAGGGACCTTCGGAAGACATCCATGATCATCAATTCGCAGTGAAGGTTGATCCATGACAAGATATGTTCTCTATTTATTTTTCTCTATTTGATTTCTGTATCTGAATCCTATCTCACATATGATGATCTTATTTATGATTTTAAAATTTGATCTTATGCATGCTCAGATTAAATTAGATTTAATCTCAAAATTTTAAATTCCGCTGCATATTTATTTTAAAAATTTTTTGCATGCATGAAACCATGAAACTTCAACAATATACGGGTGAGAGCTTAGTTGAGCAGTATTGTGTGCAAAATTAGTCTAGGTTCCACTTTCGAGTTTCTAAACTGCTTCTTTGACATTTTTGCATCAATGTTGATAACATATGCATGACAGGGTGACATCAATTTATGAATTTTTTGGGTTAGGATTTCTACCAGGTCGAGTACCTCTAGTGGAATGAACAATAATTATTAAAGATTATTTTTTGAAGATTTTGTTAAAATGTTCATATACTTTAAAAACTCATCGAATCTTCTGAAATTTTTGTTAGGAATCTAGGATGCGTACCTGCAATCTGAGGTGGAAAATGGAGAGTATATAACCAGGCCCTTAAGCACCATGAAAGGTGCTTTGGCTCACTTTATTTTGATGTTGCATGCATGAATTCTCTTGACATGATCTTTTTCTTTTTCTTATTCGAGAAATATGATTTGGCTAGTTTTGATTCAGGGAGTTGGATGTTTACTCAAGCTTTCAGAAGAAAAATGTTTTGGCTACTTCTAGCTTATGGGATGAGCCTTTCTTGGAATGTTTCAGTGCCCTCCAATACGGAGGGATTCTTGGTGGAAGAAAGAAGCCAGTTTACCCTATAAAGCATAGATCCTAGCTTGCAGATCTTGCTCTTTACCACCCACAAGACAAAATGAGGATGATTGGCGAAGATGGGAGTTTACTAAGGCTAATAATTTGAACTTCTAAAGAACATCATTTCCCATTTCCGACACTTCATGCTGCCGTAAGATTCTCTCTCAGTTTGCTCCAATGTCGAAGAGGAAAACAACAAGGCCCTGTATACAAACTGTGGTGCTTCTATATTAGATACAAAATAAAGTTCCTCTAATCCAATATCAATGATTCAAGTAGTACTGAATCTTTAATATATGGCCATTACCAATGTCATCTTAAGCTAAAATATGTCACTGAGATGTTTTATCTTTGATTACACCTGATGTTCAGGGAATATAGAAATAGATGAACCTCTCAAAAAAACAAGCATATTCAAATTTCATTTAGTTATCCTATTTCTTTCCACACATGCAACTAATCATAATATCTATATCGATATTTCCTACAATTTGGTAATTCCAAGTAATAAAAGAACCAAGTGGACAACAGACCTACAATTATCTGGTACTTTGGGAATTTGGGTATATCCTACCCTCTACACTATCTGGTACTCTGGGAACTTGTTGCTTCAAGCCAACATCCAATGGCAGTTGAGATCCCGCTCTACTGCGGAACCATGTGCCCAGTGCTATCTACTCAGCAGTCGAAAATAATTACTCTTGACCCAATTCAGCTGCAAGATCAGAGCTTGAGTTCCAAATGAGCACAACTATGTGGTCTTTGGGGTGTATCCTTCAGTCTAAGCAATAACGAAAAGTATAAAAATCAGTAAATTATTTTGAGTATATAACAATCTAAATTCAAAAGGTTTATGATGGTATAACATGTGGATAGAGAAAGTTAAAGTTGACATACGCACTAGAAATACAGAGGTTTTAGATGAAGGTAATACTCCAATCATATTTCTCATAGAAAATGATAATAAAACAAAATTAAAAAGATAAGAATAATATAAGAAAGCCACTCAAAAGTGGATTTAATTATATTAGGAGGTTTTCCCGTGCCATCTGAGTAGAGTAATACTAGGCTTCTTAGAAACCTTATTTTTCTTTTTTTGAGTGGAAGTGGAAAGTAAAGGAAATTTTGCACATTACTTACAGAATTTATTAAGAATAAGTAAAGTTGAAGTATACAGAGTAAGGAGATCCAAAGCAGATCTCAGATGGTCAAGAATGTACCAACAAAAAAAAAAAAAAAAAGGGGGAAACAAAGAGAGGCTAACAGCTTCAGATAAACAAAAAGTGCGACCACTATGGAACCACGAAAAGAAGCGGGTACAAAGGAGGGGGTCTCAGAGGTAGCATCCGTTCCACTAGAAAGAAAGCAGCAGAATCCTGTGGATGGTAACCAAGCTGCTTTCGTCATCATTGTCTCCCCAAGGAACCGGAAAGCAGAGAGGATTGAGCCCAAAAAGACCAAGGAACAGCCAGATAGCAACTGCATCTAGAAATACCTCCCAGCCAGCCAGAAAAGAAACAGAAGCCTCAAAAAGCCAGAAAAAACAACAGCAGGTGCAGACTCAAGCAACAGCAGTAGCCGCAAGAGTCAAGCAAGCTCCAGAATTTACAGAAGCCAGAAAAATCTTTTTGCTGGCAGAGTAAGGACCAATAATTGAGCGAGTGATCTTGAAGAGAACTGTTAGGATTTGATGCCTTGAGATTCAGCCCACACTGAGCCCATAGCGAGGTTCGCGGTGAAAAACGGAGTCCAACGAGACCAAGATTACCCCAAACGGAGCTCGGATGGAGGAGATACGAGCTTTTGAAGTCGGCACGAGACCCGAGGCAACGGAGAACTGTCGGCAGAGCGATGGCGGCGCAGCTGCAGACGGCGGCGCGCGGCCCAGGCAGGGCCAACGCACGGGACATGCGGCCCAGGCGGGCGGGCGGCCCAGTCGGGCGCACGGCCCAGCCCGTGCGTGGGCCGGCCCAGGCGCCTTGCTTGGGCCCTGTACCCTGGTCCACCGTGGATTGGGCGGTCCATGGCGGACCGCGTGGATATTTTTCACACATTTTTTACGGTCTACGGTACTATTCTGTGGATCGATCGCGATCGGACGGCCCAGGTAGTTTTCGGTCTTGATCTGACGGTTCAGGGGCTTGATTTGGCTTGTTTAGGAGACCTAAACCTAATCTAATTAGGTTAAACCCTTGTTTAAGGCCTTTAAAAGGCATGTGCCTCAACAGAAAAGGGAAGTAGTCCGGTTTTTTGCTGAGGATGCCGCACGACACCGAGAAGAGAAGGAGAGAGGCGTGAGGCCGCTGAGAGAGAAGGAGCAGGGCTCTTGGACAGCGGACGTCGGGCACTTCAGGGGTTCAGGGGGGTCTTCCAAGAGAGAGAGCTTTTGTGAGAGAAACTTCAGGTGAGAGAGAAATTTGGTGTACGAGGGTTGAGAGTGAGATCTCCTCTTGTAAAATTTTTTTTTTATAGTGAAGTTTGCATGTCCCGTGGAGGCGAGTCCTTTTGTGGCTGATCCACATATTTTGATTGTTTTGTTTTATTTCTTCTTTCTTCCTGCTGCATCACGTAGTACCGAAAAGGTCTTAGGAGGTGGTATCCTGGCCAGACATCCACCCAACAAGTGGTAACAGAGCAAGATGTTACAAGAACACAGATTGCAGCGGTGGTGAGCAAGACTGAAGATGGAGAAGAGAGGAACAATCAAGATGGAGATTAACAAGTTTGATGGTTAGAATAATTTCTCTTTGTGGTAGGCAAGTGAAGGACGTGCTCATCCAACAGGGGTTGATCGATGCTCTCTTGTGCGGTGAGAAGCCGACTACCATGGAGGTGCAGGATTGAAAACGACTACAGATGCAGGCAGTGAGCACCATTTGTATGTACCTGACGGATGAGGTGATGATCCATGTGCTGAGCGAGACTTTTCCGATGGTGCTGTGGTCAAAGTTCGAGGAGTTGTATATGGCGAAGTCTCTCACCAACACTTTTTTTCTCTGGAGGTAGTTCTACCAACTGTGGATGACTGAGGGACAGAGCGTGCAGGAACATCTAAGCCACTTCCAGAAAATCCTCATTGACCTCCTCAGCGTTGGCGAGAATGTTGAGGAGAAGACCGGGGCACTGGTTTTGCTGGTGTCGCTTCCCCCTTCGTACGAGTCCTTGGTTACTGCTCTTCTAGTGGGGAAGAGCACTATCAAGATGGATGAGGTCACCACGGCGATACTCCAGAATGTGGTTCTTAGGAGGGAGAACCCAGCTTCGAGCTTAGGTGGCGGTAGCTCAGCTTTGGTAGCTTTTAGAGGAGCAGGAGGCGGTAGATGGAGCGACAGAAGATCACAACGAGGGCGGTCCAAGTCCAAGAGGGACTTGAGCAAAATCAGATGTTATCGGTGTGAAGAGTTGGGGCATCTAGCCAAAGATTGCCCTCAACTCAAAAATCGGACGGTGGCTGCTGTAGCGACGGTCGGCAGCGATTCAGATGGAGATGTCCTGGAGATATCTGATGAGGTATCTACTTCTTCCTAATAGTGGATATTAGATTCTGCATGCCCCTATCATGTATGTTGCAGAGAGGAGCAGTTTGACTCCCTAGAGAACAGTGAGGGCACTGTATATCTGTCGAATGGATCGAGCTGTGCGTTCAGAGGCATTGGGACGGTCAGCTGGAGGATACATGACGGTACAGTGAGGAGATTGGGGGAGGTCTGATACATATCCAATTTCAGATGGAATTTTATCTCACTTAGCAGACTGGATTCGAGAGGCTACAGGACGGTAGCTGGTGGAGGAATCCTGAGGGTGCTACGCGGCGGTAGAATTGTGCTGGAGGAGAAGAAGAGGAGCAGAGGACATTATTACTTGGCAGAAAGCCCAGTGCGAGGTGGAGCTTCGGGAGCCAAGGGGAGCCCAGAGCGAGGTGGAGCTCTTGGAGGTGGATCGGACACAAGACAGTAGACTCAGGAGGATGAGAGGCGATGTCGTAAGATAAGATTCCTATTACCGCAGGATGATGCCCCGAGCAGGTCTCAAGTCAGGAGTAGCACAGCGATGGAGATGGGATCAAGCAGCCTGACTCGACTCTCATGTTTGCCCATCCATGATCAGCAGGCGATTGCCCCAGGATATGGGGGCGAGGAGATCTAGAAGCTCTCAGAGTTTGGAGGAGGCCGAATATCGAGTCGAAGTCAAGATTGTTAGGATTTGACATCTCGAGTTCAGCCCACATTGAGCCCACAGCAAGGTTCGCGATGAAAAATAGAGTCCAACGAGACCAAGATCACCCCAAACGGAGCTCGGATGGAGGAGATACAAGCTTTTGAAGTCGGCACGAGACCCAAGGTGGTGGAGGACCGCCGGCGGCTGGCAGCGGGCCGGCAGCGGCATGGCCGCAAGCAGCGGCGCGCGGCCCAGGCGGGGCCAACGTACGGGATGCGTGACCCAGGCGTGCGGCCCAAGCGGGCGGCCCAGCCGGGCGCGCGGCCTAGCCCGTGCGTGAGCCCGCGCACGGGCCAGCCCAGGCCCAGGCCCAGGTGCCTTGCCTGGGCCCTGTACCCTGATCCACCGTGGATCGGGCGGTCCATGGTGGACTGCGTGGGTATTTCCCACACGTTTCTCGCGGTCTACGGTACTATTCCGTGGACCGATCGCAATCGGACGGCCTAGGGAGTTTTTGGTCTTGATCTGATGGTTCAGGGGCTTGATTTAGCTTGTTTAGGAGACCTAAACCTAATCTAATTAGGTTAAACCCTTGTTTAAGGCCTTTAAAAGGCCTGTGCCTCAACAGAGAAGGGAAGTGGTCCGATTTTTTGCTGAGGACGCCGCGTGGAACCCGAGAAGAGAAGGAGAGAGGCGTGAGGCCGCTGAGAGAGAAGGAGCAGGGCTCCTGGACAATGGACACCGGGCACTTTCGGAGTTCAGAGAGGTCTTCCAAGAGAGAGAGTTCTTGTGAGAAAACTTCAGGTGAGAGAGAAATTAGGTGTACGAGGGTTGAGGGTGAGATCTCCTTTTGTAAAATTTCTTTTTTATAATGAAGTTTGCATGCCCCGTAGAGGCGAGTCGTTTTGTGGCTGATCCATGTATTTTGATTATTTTGTTTTGTTTCTTCTTTCTTTCTGTTGCATTGCGTGGTACTGAAAAGGTCTTGAAAGGTGGTATCCTGGCCAGACATCCACCCAACAAGAACAGAGCAAGGTTTGGAGGATAGGTGAAGAAAGACTTGGTGATTCATTTCTTACCAGTAGCACCAAATCACTACTGCAGTGAGCATGAACATAGGATGCTGAATATCTATGGGGAAAAATCGACAATCTCCACTTAGCACAAAGCTTCCCTAGACTTGAATCAGAAAGTGGAATCTGGAGGCAAAGACAAAGAACCCTCCAAATGGAGGCCACAAAGGGGCAGTGGATGAAAGGTTGATTAACATTTTCCACAGGATGATCATGCAAAGCACACCCACCAAAATCCATACTAATTTTCTGAACATGTTTTCCCTCGTATTAAGCTTGTTAAAGAGATACGGCCAGATGCAGCATTTCACCTTGGAGGGGGCACTGATGCTCTACAAAGCCTTGGCAATCTCTCATTTGACCCCTCTAGTTGTGAGAAAACCATTGGAGGAGGCTGTGAAAAAGATTCCAGAAGGGGAAAGTTTCCATTGAATGCCATCATCACCTCCTGTGAGCTGAAAATTTTTAAGAATATGAAGCAGGGTGTTCTTCTCAACTGGAACAGCCTGGGAGAGATTAGATGAAACTCTTAGATTCCAAGAACTGGATCTGCTAGAGAAGAATTTTGCAATAACTCCAGATTTCAGCATGGAAGCTAGAGGTGTCTCAAGAAACCATGCATCCTTCCAGAAAAACATATTAAGCCCATTCCCACCACGAATTTAATCCAGTTCCAAAGGGGAGGAAGACTCTTGAAAACATCCTTCCAAATACTAGAACGGTTCCGCATGGGCTTCCAATATTGACACGTAGTATCGACTTCCTCTATCGTTTATTTTCTTATTAGAGGATAAGAAAAAAGAGTTGTACTCTATATGGATTCTGACAATGAAAATTAAAAAAAAAAAAAATTGAACAAATATAATACATCAAGCAATCATTTTGCAAATCTGCTTGTGCTTGACATATAATAGGTTAATTGGGATCAAACTTTGTTGATCCAAAGATTTGATTTTGTTGATAGAAAATATGTTAGTATAAAGATACCAATTGGGTGTTTGAGACTAATTGTAGGACTTCAAAATGAACTTAAAATTGTCTAATTATTTGAAGGAAGTCACAAGGGGAAGTGCCCCTTTACACTTCTCTCTCGGCTGCACTATGTCGGGAGGATCCCTCATGCGGAATATGAATCCCCACCTAAGACCACAGTGCCATTGGCGATGTAGATACCACAAGAGGAAGGAAGAAAATAAAAGAGAAAAATAAATAACACAAATCAAATACGTGGATTAGCACAAAATCTACCTCCACGGGGCATGCAAAGCTTCACTATGAAAGAGAACTACAAATATAAGAGGAGATCACATACTCTCAATCATTATACATCAATCTCTCTCAACAAGAAGCTAAAACCCTCTCAAAAGGCTCTCAAAATTCCTCTAGAAGGCCCTTGTTGCTCTCCCAGCTACTACCACACAATCCTTTCTGATGCTCTATCGTCTGCCCAATTTTAAAGGGCCCAAAGCCCAATTTCATACATATCGGAGCCCTAACAAAACTCAAAGCACATTCCAAGCAGCCTAATCATGCCGCAAGACCCTCCTGGCCATTGGATCACGCCCGTAGAGCCTCCATCACCGTCTGATCGCGCACATCGCACTCGCCCATGATCGCTTGCAAACCAGTCGCTCGATCATGCCCACACACGATCGCCCACCGTCTGATAGCAACTGCGATCCCTCCTGGCCCTCTGATTGTGCATGATCGTGTGTCTGCACATGTTGCAGTAGTCCAATCGTGCGCTCGCGTGATGGACCATGACAAACACCATGGCACCTGCGATGGACCGTGACTCTATGCCTTGTGGACCATGATGGTAGACTGCACGGTGAACCATGCTCCACGCACCTGCATGCAGGCCGCAGGTGCTAACAGGCTTGGGTGCCCACAAACCGAGCCTGTGGGCCGCAGGCCAAGCCTACAGGCCTCTGCACGGCTGTGGGCCGTGCCTATGGGTATCTTTTGTCTTGAGCTTCGTTGCTGTGGGCTTTTTTACTATGGATCAAATTTTGAAATATCAAAATTCAACAATCTCCACCTCGACTCGACATTCAGCCTCTACATAATTTTGAGAGCTTTTAGATGATCTTCCTCCATATCCTGGGGTATATGCCTGACTATTAATGGATGGACAAATATGAGAGTCGAGCCAGACGGCTTGAACCCATCTCCATCATATGCTGTGATTTGTCTGACCTGAGACCTACTTGGAATAACCTCATGTACTATAGAAATTTCACCTTACGACGTCACTTATCATCCTCCTGAGTCTCCCATCTCGTATTCAATCTACCTGTACCTAAAGCTCCACTTCACGCTGAGCTCCCACTGGCACCAAAGACTCCATCTCACATTGAGCTCCCTACCAAGAGGTAGTGTCCTCCACACTTCTTCTCCCTTATAACAACCCTACCACCATGCACAACCTTCAGGATTTCATTATTAGCTCTCCATCTATAGTTGCTTGAATCTAATCTGCTCAGTGAAATCAGATTACTCCTCCTTATCCAACTTTCTCACTGCTCCATCATGTGTCTATAAGCTTACTATCCTAATGCCTTTGATCGTACAGCTCGATCCATCCAATAGATGAACAATAGGCCCTTACTACTCTTTAGGGAGTCAAGCAGCTCCTCTCTGCAACAAACATAATACGAACATATAGAATCTAAAATCTACTATGGAGAAGAAGTAGATAGCTCATCAGACATCAGAAGAACATCATAACTTTCTTCTATATCGCTACCTTGGACTACTACCGTAATAGTCCTCATCCGATCTCTAAGCTATGGGCAATCTCTGACTCGATGTTCCAACTCATCACACTGGTAGTATCTGATCTTGCTGAAGTCCCTAACTTGGACCTAGACTGTGCACCTTGCGATTCTCTACTGCTTGTCCTCTACCACCACTACCACCTCCAATCATCGCCAAAGCCGAGTCGCCATCTGAATTTAAAACTTGATTCTTTCACCTGAGAACCTTATTTTGGAGAAGTACAGAAGTGATCTCATTCATCCTAATGGTGCTCTTCTCTACAAGAAGAGCAGTCATCAAAAACTCAAATGAAGGGGGAAAGCGACGAAAGTAAGACCAACGCCCTAGTCTACTCAACCTTCTCATAAATATTGAGGAGATCAGTGAAGATCTTCTGAAAATTGCTGAAATACTTCTGCATGCTCAATCTCTCGCTAGCTCATCCACAGCTAGTAGAACTACTTTCAAAAGAAGAGAACATTGGTGAGTAACTTTGCCATGTACATCTCTTCGAGTTTTATCCACATCATTGTCAGAGAAGTCTTGTTAAGCACATGGATCACCACATCATCACCAAGTATAAGTGGATCATACTCACCACTTGCATCTGGAGCCTTTTTCAACTCTTCTCCTCCATGGTGTCAGCTTCTCCTTGCATAAGAGAGCATCAATCAATCTTTGTTGGATGAGCATATCCTTCACCCTCACTTGCCATAGAGAGAAATTGCTCTTCCCATCATACTGGTTGATATCCACCTAGATTGAGCTTGTCTTCTCCATCTTCTTCAACCTCAATCAACACCACTGCAACCCCAGACAACCTAGCTCTGATACCACTTGTTGGGAGGATCTCTCATGCCGAATACGGATCTCTATCCAAGACCAAAATGTGGGTGATAATGTAGATACCATAGGAGAGAAAGAAAGTAAAAGAGAAAAATAAATAATACAAATTAAATACATAGATTAGCACAAGATCTACCTCTATGAGGCATGCAAAGCTTTATTATAAAAGAGAACCACAAATATAAGAGAAGATCACACACTCTCAATCCTTATACACTAATTTTTTTCACAAGAAGATAAAATTCTCTCAAAAGGCTCTCAAAATCCCTCTGGAAGGCCCTTGTTGCTCTCACAGCTGCTCCCAAGCCACTACCATGCAATCCTCTCTGATGCTCTATCGTTTGCCTCCTTTTAAAGGGCCAAAAGCCTTGTTTCATGCATACTGGAGTCCTAATAGAACTCAAAGCACATTCCAAGTAGCTTGATCATGCCGCAAGACCCTCCTGGTTGTTGGATCATGCCTGCAGAGCCTCCCTCACCATCTGATCGCGCACATCGTGCTTGCAAGCACTTGCTCGCCAACCAGCCACCCGATCACACCATGCATGCTCTCTCACCATCCGATCGCTACCACAAGCCCTCTTGATCCTCTGATCGTGCATGATCATGCATCCACATATTGTTAAAAAATATATCCTAAAGCCAATCATCTAGGTTATAGATGATTGTACTCCATACATGTATATGAATTATAAAATTGATAATGTTATCTGACAGATTCATCATAAGGAATACATCTTCCTAAATAGAACTCATATATTATGATGAAGTTCTTAGAGCTACTTCCAAAATGATAAAGGAGAATTTATTGTGTGGTTCTTAAATTTTGCTCACGATCAAATGATACAATTATTACAAGAACGATAATTGTATTGAGTATAGGTCATTGTGTGCCATATTAGTTGGTTGTCCTCTTAACCAAAATGTGTGGTAACACGAATATGGCATATGGGTAAAATATAGGAATATGTTTCACTGAGCGTGACCAACTCCAGAGTATTCTGTTGTCAAGAATTACTTTGATGGGATATAGGTATAAGTTAGAGCTATCAAGACGGGCCAGCCCGTCCCGACCCATCTTGACCCACCTCGACCCATCCTCACCCACCTCGACCCGCCTCTAAATGGGTCGAGGTGGGCTGGCCCGTTTAACTGATGGATTGAAAAAATTCCAACCTGACCTGACCCGCCATGGGCCACGGGTTAAACAAGTCAACCTGCCAAAATTTAAAATAAAAAAAAATTATAAACAATAATATAAATTGAATTTCATATTTAATTTGAGCTCAAATCAACCTATCAAAGTCTCACATCTCAATTCTTAGAGTCATAAAATAAAATTGTCAAACTTAAACTAAATACGTAATATAACTTAAACTTAAAAGACTTTAAGTTTTAATTTTTAAACTAATTTAAAGGCAAATCAAAGTCTCAAAAAATTATCCTTCATATCATTATTGTGGTCTTCATCATTCAATTCTTCATCTTCTTCCTCTTCTTCATCAATTATCTCTTCAATAATATTAGAATTTTTTTTAAAAATATATATATAAATAAAATAGATGGATCAGCCCACCTCGACCTGCCCCGACCCACCGACTTAAATGGAGTGGGTCATTTGACCCACTTTTAAATGGGTTGCTAATATAAACCCAAACCGCTCCATTTACATGGTGGGATGGGCCAACCTGATGGCCCCAACCTAAATTGATAGCTCTAGTATAAGTATCCCTCTGACCTGAGGCTGCCTTGGCAACTTGCAAGCAACTCACTGTGCTTTGGTGTCAGACTATCCGAATTTTTAATTCAATGATGAAAAATTTTTGGGTACAGTCAAGTATTTGTGAAGTCTGAGTACGAGTCAAAATAAAATTGATCGCTCCAAGTAAAATTAGAGAAGATGCATCACTATATTTTAATTTAGCAAAATTTTGATCAAAATAATCCTAGTGAGGAGTCACAGAATTTTTGAGGTTGAGACACAATGTAGACTACTCATCAAGGGTTGATAGTTTAACACATAGTTATTCTTGAGCATCGAGAGTCAAAGAGATGAATTATATGGTAACTATATCCACGTCGATTCTAAAATATTGCTGGGTATACATTCGGCCTATTCGGA
The DNA here is from genome assembly GCF_000442705.2 of Elaeis guineensis. Lineage (NCBI taxonomy): Eukaryota > Viridiplantae > Streptophyta > Magnoliopsida > Arecales > Arecaceae > Elaeis > Elaeis guineensis. Next base: position 53,525,533 of record NC_026007.2, on the reverse strand, counting down.
CATCGAATTTTATTGCTAGATGGTTACATCGATTGGTACATGAATTATTCTTGTGCTACTGGCTTAGATTCGAATCTATATGATCATATACATAGAAGTACCTATCTGATCAAATGGCTGATCGATGATTATGAATCATTGAAGGATTTAATTATCAATATGATTGATGACTAATTTTATGAAAAGATTACAATAAATTATTTATTAATTATTAATAAATTAAAAAAATAATTAATTAATAATATAATTATTAATTGACTCAATTTGATTGAGCAATAAGGATTGGATCAGATCTAATTGAATTAGATTTAGTTTGGTTTGCTTTGATGTAGCCCTAATGGATAACGGGACCTGTTTCAATTGATCTTAAGGATGCAAATCAAATTTAATTGATAGAGATTAGTTTAATTTGATTTAGATTTGATTGGATCAAACCCTTTAGATAATAGGCTTGATTAGATTAAACCCTATTGATTATGATATGATCTTATATCCAAGAATCAATCCCTAGATCAATGGGATTTTAATCTAACTAATTCTCTAATTGGATTGGGGCCTAATTGGTTTCATAATTGAGCTAAGACCTAATTAGTTAGTTGTTATAACTAATTCTTAAGTTGGTTAGGATTGGATCCAAGAATTAGTTAGAGTTGGAACAAGATTCATGAGTCTTATTTGGAATAGGACTTAACCAACTCCCTAAACCCATGTGTTATATATTCCTCATGCCACATCTCCTCTTTTAACCATGAGTATCCATGCCCCAAATAAAGTGCCGCATCCCCTTGTTTCTTTCATGAGAAAACAAGACATATCCCCCTCTTCATGGTGCTAAAAAAAAAGGAGGGGGCATCCAAGAGTTGGACGCCCCATATCCCACACACCAAGCTTCCTTCTCCAACCCTTTTGAAGGAATTTTGTGGAGCTTTGCTTGCTGGTTTTTAAGCATGAAAGAGAGGGTCTTCTACTGATTTTATAACAAAAAATTAGAGAAGAAAAGTTCTTCCCAATGAGAGGAAGAGAAAGAAGAAGAAAGGTCTTCTTTCTTGTGCTCAACCTAGGAGAAGAAAGAGTTCTTCTCCTAGATTTTTTTTATTTTTTTTAATATAAAATTTAGATTGCATCTAATTTTTAATATAAAAATTTTAAAAAAAATATTTAAAAAATCTGATTGGGTGTTTGGGGCTTCCTTGGGCTCTAGATTAAGGAGAAAAGGGAGAAGAAGAAAAAAATAATTTTTCTCTTGGGTTTCTCTTTTGGATTCTTCTAGAGCTTAGGATTTCATATTATTTTCAGCATAAAAAATTAGATTAGATCTAATTTTTATCATAAAAAATTAGAAAAAAAAAATTCTTAAAGGTGTGAAAGGAACAGAGAAAGATTCTCTTTTGTGCATGGGAGAATTGAGAAGAAAAGATTCTTCTCTTGATCTCTATCATAGAGATCTAATACGTGGATCTAGAAAGAATAGGATAGGATCTTCTTATTATTCATCTTCTTCATATTTTTCTTAGATCCACCAACAACATGATATCTTTGCGAGCTAGTACTCCCGAAAAGATCGATCAGCATAAGGACTTTGTGTGGATTCGCATAGAGATTGGACGTGTGTGCGGCTACTGAGTTTCATGAAGAGCCAACTATCATAAATTTTGGATGACATCTATACTCAAATATGAAGTTTTGAACTCAGTTCATTGATAAACACTTAATTTAAGTCATTTAAAATAGAAAATTATATTTAATTTAGTTTATTTATTAAGAATTTGATGCTTCTTTTTATGTTTTACAGGAAAGGTGATCGTCAATACAAAGAGTCCGATTCGTAGATCAAAAAGACTCAAATTTAAAAAAAATTAGATTTAAAATAAAATTTAAATAAAAGAAGGATGTATACGGTATTATAGAAAATGAAGATACTATGCAAGGAACCCAAAAAGGATATAGACATTATTTTAAAGAAACAAAAGTTTCTTTTTGTAATTTTCTAATAAGAAGGAGCGTAAACAGCTAATGGACGCGCGGCAGCGGGCACGGCAAGGTAGGTTCGCGCGGCAGCGAGCGCGCGGGCAAGCGGCAGCGCGGGCGAGCATGCGATAGTGGGCGCGGCATTGGGCGCGGCAAGGCGGGCGCATAGGTTTGCGGGGAGTTTGGCAAGGCGGACACAGTGGCGAACAGACGGGGAGATGGATCTGAAAATTAAAGGAAAAAAAAATAATACTTGGAAATACTTCAAGAGTAAGAATTTGTATTTTCTTTATCTGCTTGTGATCTTTCCATCTCATCCATCCATCTTTTAGTCCTTAGTATTTTCTTTAGTCCCACATTGGAAAACCATGTAAAACTCCTTCCTCCTAACACCTACAAAAAGGCTTTTGTACTTGTTGGGAAATGTGTCCCAAAAAGCCAATCGTCAAGCTGTTGACGGTTGAGCAACCAAGTATTGTAATTGATTTGTTAATAAATAAAATATATTTGGCATCTTCATCATAAGCTTTCATCTTCTAATGAACTCCATTGTTATGATGAAGTCCTTAGGACTATTTAGGTTCGATAAAGAGAGGATTTATCGATTAGTCCTTAAAACTGTTCACGACCAAATGATAGGCCGTTAATAAGGACGACAGCTTCTATCGAGCATAGGTCGCTGTAGGCCATATGGGTTGGTTGTCCTCTTAACCAAAGAGTGTGGAGACACTGGTATGGCATACAGGTGAGATGTAAGGGTACATCGTCATTGAACGTGACCAACTCCAGAGCATTCTGCTGTCGAGAATGTCTCTGATGGGATATAGGTATAAGTGTCCCTTAGACTTGAGATCGCCTCAGTGACTTGCAAGCAACTCACTATGCTTTGGTACTGGACTAACTGAATTTCTAATTCAGGGACGGAAGGCTTCTGGGCACAGTCAAGTACTTGCGAAGTCAGAGTGTGATCGAGATGGGATTGACCACTCCAAGAGTTGGAGAAGAATGAGTCACTGTATTTCAATTTAGCAAAACCTTGGCCAGGGTAATCCATTAGATGGATTTGATATTTTGAAATACAATGTGGACAACCTGATCAGAGTTGACAGTTGAGCTCTGGGGTGTCCTATGATCATTTTGGTCAAGGGGATGAATTATATGAAAACTATATCCGCATGGGTTCTAAGGATGTTGTTCTACACATTCGACCTATCCGGTCGTCGGGTACCATTGCTAGATGGTCACTTCGATTGGTATAGAAATTTATTCCTATGCTACCGGCTTAGGTTCGGACCTATGAGGTCACACACATTAGAGTTCATGATCCGATCGGATGGTTGATCAACGATTAAGAATCGTTCTAGGGTTAAATGATCAATACGATTGACATTTAACCCAGTGCAAGTGTTGCAGGAGGATCGATTAGCAATTTGATTGCTAATTGGCTTAATTTGATTAAGCCAATGGGCTGAGATTAAGTCTAATTAAATATGATTTAATTAGATTTAGTTTGGGCTTGATTGGATCAAGTCCAATTGGTTTATTGGATAAGCCAAGTGCAAGGAAAGACTAGTCCTAGTTCAACTAGGACTTGGGTCAATCTAATTTCTAATTTAATTAGAAAATTAAATCAGATTTAAATCTAATTTAATCTGATTAAATTAGGTTATTAATTAGGTTAAGACCTATTTTAATTGAGTTGATCTAATTTTGATTTGATTTGGTTTGGGAAACCAAATTAAAACAAGTTATGAGACAGAATCCTAGTAGGACTAGGATTCCACCTTGCGCCACATAAACCTTCTCCACGCCCTCTCTCTTATTCAACGCCAATCTCCACTTATTTTGTGCGACAAAAGCTCTCTCCCAGATCTCTCCCACGTTCACAAAAGGTCTTCTCTCTTCTTTCTTACATGGAAGGTGATTTGGATCAAATCTAAAAGGAATAAGTTTGGATTTCGAATTCTATGAGATAGAGTTTTAGAAATCCAAAACTCTTTCAATTTTGCACCGAATTTATCCAAATTTTTTTTGGAATTTTCATGGATTTTAGGGTTTACATTGTATACCCTTTTCTGGTGATCCATGCACGAAAATATGGAGGAGGTGCTCAAGAGTTGGGCGTCCCTTAACTTGCCATGTTTGGATAAGCCTTGACTAGGTGTTTGACCTAGACAAGGACTCTATCATATCTCTCTATATAAGACGAGTTTCTTCATGAAATTTTAAGGAGAGATAGTTTTTTGAGAGGCCTTTCTGCCATCCAAAAATCAAAGAGAAATACCTTTGGGTCGTGGAGATATAAAAGATGCAAGTTTGGGTATCTAGAGAGAAAAACGTGAAGAAGAAGAGGGTCTTCTTCTTGGGTTTTTGTTTTCATATCTTTCCTCCCTCCATCTTGAGTTTTCTGAGAGTGTCTCAGATCCGAAACTCCTCCTTCTACTTTTCATCTTTGGAAGAGTCCAAATCAAGAAGAAGGAGGCACCTGATCAACCATCAAAGAAGGATCAGCGCAGTACTAGCATACTGTGCTGATTTCCTGAAGCAAGACTTCTGATCGAGATTCGTGGGCTCGTGTGGATGACTCCTAGAGGCCGGACGCATGTGCGGCTTGCAACATCATCCTTAAGCCCGGATCAGCGAGGTTAGAGTGTCTAACTTGCAAGGTAATAGATCTGATCTATTATTTAATACATACATTAGATGTAGTTAGTATAGAAACATGTTGATATGATCAACATGTAGTTCATGCTTTATTTATATATTTTAATTTCTGATTTAATACCATGTAATAATCATGTAATAGGATCTTAGATCTAGGGATTTTCTGATCTTAGAAAATAAATTTTGATTTATTTTAGTCTTCCGCTGTATGATCTTGAAAAAGTTTCAAGATCTAACCCTGAAACCCTAGATCTGGTTCCTACAATTGGTATCAGAGCCCAGGTTCTTTATTACATGATTATTTATACATGCTTAGATTATTTTTTAGATTAGATCTAATTTATAATCTGATTATTAAATCTGAAATTAAAATTTTAGATCAATCACAAACTGCAAGGTTATCCTGCTGTAAGGTTTACCCCTTACAGTGCAAAGGTTGTCCTAGTTTGTGTAGATCTATCTTTAATCATAAATTTGTTAGATATGATCTAGATTAAATTTATGATTTATTAGATTTAAAAGATGTTTAAATCTGAAATAAAATCTCTTTGTTAATAATTTTTATGCAAAGAAATTATTTAAAGTTAAAATTATTTCAATTACATGAACCTGTTTAGATTAGATCTAAAGTAGTTTCATGTTTATTTCACTTGCATCTTGATTATGAATCAAACATGTAATATGATTGGTAGAATCATATTGTAAAATTATTTTACAAATATGAAAATTATTTTTTGAAAAGCCGAACCCAACCCTCAGCCCAAAACTTAATTAAGAATTAAGAAGTTGTTTGATTAGGTTCTAGGATTGTGAATTGAAGAACCTAAGACACAAATCATAACACATTGGGTTAATGGGTTAGTGGAAATTAGGTCCATTAATTGGGTTAGACCTATGGTTAGATTAAAGATGGACTTAATTAGAGAATTGACTAAATCTAATCAATTGTTGTCTTAGATTAGGTCAAAGATTCTCTAGATCAATTACAATAGTTGTAGTTGGTCAAGTCCATGTCTTTAACGAGAACCAAATGGACTTAATTCTTGGCTAAGCGGTCTAGCACGAACTGTTAGGTTGATCTAATCGAAACTAATTAAACCAGTTGGTGTCTAAGATAAACCAGACCGGTGGTTTTTAATTGGGAGCCCGCTTACCTGGCCATTCATGATGGTGTCTAAGGCAAGTTTTGGCAGACCCTCCCACTGATCGAACTTACCTGGCCTCTTGGTGAAATTATGTTTTGATCGGATCACTTGACTATTCGAGCTGACCCATGTCAGCTAGGTAAATCAGTGTGACTGATTTAGGTGCTCCTAGACCAGCCCTTTTAATGGTCTCCCTTAAGCTGACTTGGTGAAGTCAGTGGGAGGATCATGATAAGCTGGTTCATCTGACCTCATCCTCTATATTATTTAATCCTCTAAAATTATTAGGTCCTTAAAATGATAAAGTTATGGAGATAACTGAGTCATAGCCTCCCATTAAGGTGTTTGATAATGAGTCCATGAACTCAATAATCATTGCAGACCCAAAGGCCTAGTGCTTGTTGACTAATGGAATTATCACTCATCATATGATGACTTGGAAGTGTCTCTCTAATGGTGGTTAGGTGAGCCAACCAAAGTTGGACTTAATCATTCGTTGGTTAGATACACCAAGTATGATCATGTTAATGGTTGGACCTAATCGGATCCTTACAGTGGAGGCCAAAGCCTACTGATTAGGTTTCTGGGGCAAAATTAAAATTACTAAAAATTATTTAGAGAAACAATTGGTTATGAACCTACCCTTAGATGTACATGGGTTGGCCAACCAAAGTTGGGCTTGTGTGCAGTCTAAGTGGATTCTAGTACCCGCTAAGGAATTAGGGTAATTCCTCGAATTGAAGGTAGAGGCTACCAATTCGAATAAAATAGTGGGAGAAACCTTTTGATTAAAGTCCAAATCTTTAGGTTTAATGAATCAATTACTAATTAGGTTATGGTTCTCCTTTGTGCAAATATGGCCACTTCTCTATCGCTCCGATCATTGTTGGACAATGATAAGTTGGTGGGATCCAACTTCGGTAGCTGGTACCGATAGTTGAAGATAGTCCTGGAGCATGAACGGATCCTATATGTGATAATAGATCCTGCACCTGAAGAGCCAGCTGTCAATGCACGTGGAACAATCAGAGACACTTACCAGAAGTGGCTCAGTGATCGGACCACAGTGCGCTGTATCATGCTGGCTATCATGAGCGACGAGTTCAGTCGCAGATTCGAGACGGCTCAGCCAAAGGATAAGCTTCAAGTGTTGGAGGATGCCTTTGGCACACCCGATGACGTGGAGAGGCACAAGACTAGTTGTGCCATCTTCAACGCCAAAATACGGGATGGAGTCTCTGTCACTGATCATGTATTGTACATGATCAAGCTGATGGAACGATTGAGCAAGCTCGACTTTCCCTTGCATCAGCAGCTTGGGAAAGATGCAATACTGAACTCGCTGCCCAAGTCTTGTCTCCCATTCCTCACTCATTATAGAATGACAAAGCCTGAAGTAAACTATCATGGGTTAATGGGGTTGCTTCAGAACTTTGAGAAGGATCACCAACTCCTCAAGGAGTCGGTGAACTCAGTGAACTCAGTGGGAGGTTCATCTTCTGGTTCTCGACCCTTTGAGAAAGGAAAGAAGAACAAGAAGAAGAAAGTCAAGAAGGTGCAAGTTCAGGCTGGGACATCTGTGCAGAGCCAGACCAAAAAGGTCAAGCCTGATAAGAGTCTATTCTACTGGCAAGCACCCTAGATTAGATAGTGTGTCAGATATCTACTTATGGCACTGTAGGCTAGGTCATATAAATAAGAACAGAATAAATAGGTTGACTCAAGAGGGAATCCTCAAAGTCAATGATTGTGAATCACTTCCAACCTGTGAGTCCAGTCTTCTTAGTAAAATGACCAAGTCACCTTTTACTGGAAAAGGTGAGAGAGCTACTGAGCTCTTGGGCCTAGTACATACTGATGTATGTGGACCCATGAGCACCAGTGCTAGAGGTGGATATTTCTACTTCATAACTTTCACGGATGACCTATCCCGATATGGATATGTCTATCTGATAAAACATAAGTCGGATTCATTTGAAATGTTCAAACGATTCCGAAGTGAAGTAGAAAAACAAACTGGAAAGAGTATTAAAACTCTTCGATCTGATCGAGGAGGAGAATACCTTTCTAGTGAATTTCTCACATATCTAGGAGAGAATGGGATTCTCTCCCAATGGACTCCTCCAGGAACACCACAGCATAATGGTGTGTCTGAAAGGAGGAATCGGACTCTGTTAGACATGGTCCGATCCATGATGGGTTTTGCTAGCTTGCCGATATCCTTCTGGGGATATGCACTCGAATCGGCTTGTTATCTATTAAATAGGGTTCCAAGTAAGTCTGTAATTAAGACTCCATATGAGATATGGACGGGACGTAAGCCAGCACTTTCACACCTTAGGGTCTGGGGGTGCCCGGCCTATGTCAAACGATTAGTCACAGACAAACTTGGACCTAGATCTGACAAATGCTCATTCATAGGGTACCCAAAAGAGATAAAAGGATATTTTTTCTACCATGCTGATGAACAAAAGGTGTTCGTCAGCCTTAAGGCAATCTTTTTAGAAAAGAAGTTCCTTGGTGAAGAAACCATTGCCTCTAAGGTTGAACTTGATGAAGTTCAACAGGTAGAAGGACCGACACCAATAGCTGAACCTGAGTCGGATATGATTAGATCAGATCCGGAGCCCAATATACCGTACCATTAAGGCGATCCGATAGAGTACCGCGTCAGCCGGATAGATACTACGGTTTCTTGATCCGGGACGGTGATCCCATCGAACTTGATGAGAATAATGAGGATCCGATCACCTATATGGATGCTATGCAGAGACCTAATTTTGAGAATTGGCTTGAAGCCATGAAATCCGAAATGGAGTCCATGAAGGTCAACGATGTATGGACATTGGTTGACCCACCTAAAGGGGTTAAACCCATTGGGTGTAAATGGATCTTCAAAAGGAAGAGGGGCGCAGACGGAAAGGTGGAGACCTATAAAGCCCGTCTGGTTGCCAAGGGGTATCGTCAACGTTATGGTATTGACTATGACGAGACATTTTCTCCTGTGGCAATGCTCAAATCTATTCGGATAATGCTTGCAATAGCTGCCCATCTAGATTATGAGATCTGGCAGATGGATGTAAAGACAGCTTTCTTAATGGAGAGCTGACTGAAGAGGTGTATATGATACAACCTGAAGGGTTTACATCCACAGATGAGTCCAAGGTGTGCAAGCTTCAGAGATCCATTTATGGATTGAAGCAAGCTTCTCGGAGTTGGAACATGCATTTTGATAAGGTGATCAAAACGTATGGCTTCATTAAGAATGGAGAAGATCCCTGCATCTATAAATGGGCAAATGGTCCAGTTGTGGTATTCCTTATCTTGTACGTAGATGACATTCTCTTAATCGAGAATGACATCCCCGCACTACAGGGAATAAAAGTTTGGTTGTCATCACAGTTCTCCATGAAGGACTTGGGTGAAGCATCCTACATCCTAGGGATGAAGATCTATAGGGATAGATCTAAAAGGATGCTTGGGTTATCCCAGTCCATGTACATAGATACTGTGCTGAAGAGGTTCAGCATGGAGAATTCCAAGAAGGGCTATCTACCGATAGGCCAAGGAATTTCTCTCTCTAAGAAGGATTGTCCGACAACTCCTGAAGAGAGAGAGCGTATGAGTAGAGTCCCATATGCTTCAGCCGTGGGATCTATCATGTACGCCATGACATGTACAAGACCAGATGTGGCATACTCACTAGGAGTAGTGAGTAGATACCAATCTGATCCTGGAGAAAATCACTGAAAAGTGGTTAAAGCCATCCTGAAGTATTTGAGAAATACTAAGGACCAATGGTTAGTTTATGGCGAGTCAGATCTGAAACTTGTGGGGTTCACAGACTCCAGCTTCCAATCTGACCATGATGACAGCAGGAGCGTGTCGGTTATATCTTTACTCTGAATGGTGGAGCCATCTGCTGGAAGAGTTCCAAGCAGCATACTGTGGCAGACTCTGTTTGTGAAGCGGAGTACATCGCAGCATCGGATGCCGCGAAGGAAGCTGTGTGGCTGAGGAAATTCATCAATGAGCTTGGAGTAGCATCCTCCTTCGATGGTCCAGTCCTGCTCTACTGCGACAGCACTGGTACCATAGCTCAGGTGAAGGAACCAAAGCACATCAGCGGACGAAGCACATCTTGCACCGCTTCCACCTGGTCTGAGAGATCGTGGATCGAGATGACGTCGACCTTCAGAAGATCGATGGAAAGGAGAACCTAGCCGACCCCTTCACTAAAGCCCTGGCAATAAAGGAGTTCGACAACCACAAGTCGAAGATGGGTATTAGATACTGTGCCGAGTGGCTTTAGGACAAGTGGGAGTTGTTGGGAAATGTGTCCAAAAAGCCAATCGTCAAGCTGTTGACGGTTGAGCAACCAAGTATTGTAATTGATTTGTTAATAAATAAAATATATTTGCATCTTCATCATAAGCTTTCATCTTCTAATGAACTCCGTTGTTATGATGAAGTCCTTAGGACTATTTAGGTTCGATAAAGAGAGGATTTATCGATTAGTCCTTAAAACTGTTTACGACCAAATGATAGGCTGTTAATAAGGACGACAGCTTCTATCAGTATAGGTCGCTGTAGGCCATATGGGTTGGTTTCCTCTTAACCAAAGAGTGTGGAGACACTGGTATGGCATACAGTGAGATGTAAGGGTACATCGTCATTGAACGTGACCAACTCCAGAGCATTCTGCTGTCGAGAATGTCTCTGATGGGATATAGGTATAAGTGTCCCTTAGACTTGAGATCACCTCAGTGACTTGCAAGCAACTCACTGTGCTTTGGTACTGGACTAACTGAATTTCTAATTCAGGGATGGAAGGCTTCTGGGCACAGTCAAGTACTTGCAAAGTCAGAGTGTGATCGAGATGGGATTGACCACTCCAAGAGTTGGAGAAGAATGAGTCGCTGTATTTCAATTTAGCAAAACCTTGGCCAGGGTAATCCATCAGATGGATTTGATATTTTGAAATACAATGTGGACAACCTGATCAGAGTTGACAGTTGAGCTCTGGGGTGTCCTATGATCATTTTGGTCAAGGGGATGAATTATATGAAAACTATATCCGCATGGGTTCTAAGGATGTTGTTCTACACATTCGACCTATCCGGTCGTCGGGTATCATTGCTAGATGGTCACTTCGATTGGTATAAAAATTTATTCCTATGCTACCGGCTTAGGTTCGGACCTATGAGGTTACACACATTAGAGTTCATGATCCGATCGGATGGTTGATCAACGATTAAGAATCATTCTAGGGTTAGATGATCAATACGATTGATATTTAACCCAGTGCAAGTGTTGCAGGAGGATCGATTAGCAATTCGATTGCTAATTAGCTTAATTTGATTAAGCCAATGGGCTGAGATTAAGTCTAATTAAATATGATTTAATTAGATTTTATTTGGGCTTGATTGGATCAAGTCCAATTGGTTTATTGGATAAGCCAAGTGCAAGGAAAAACTAGTCCTAGTTCAACTAGGACTTGGGTCAATCTAATTTCTAATTTGATTAGAAAATTAAATCAGATTTAAATCTAATTTAATCTGATTAAATTAGGTTCTTAATTAGGTTAAGACCTATTTTAATTGGGTTGATCTAATTTTGATTTGATTTGGTTTGGGAAACCAAATTAAAACAAGTTATGAGAAAGAATCCTAGTAGGACTAGGATTCCACCTTGCGCCACATAAACCTTCTCCACGCCCTCTCTCTTATTCAACGCCAATCTCCACTTATTTTGTGTGACAAAAGCCCTCTCCCAGATCTCTCCCACGTTCACAAAAGGTCTCCTCTCTTCTTTCTTACATGGAAGGTGATTTGGATCAAATCTAAAAGGAATAAGTTTGGATTTCGAATTCTATGAGATAGAGTTTTAGAAATCCAAAACTCTTTCAATTTTGCACCAAATTTATCCAAATTTTTTTTGGAATTTTCGTGGCTTTTAGGGTTTATATTGTACACCCTTTTTCTAGTGATCCATGCACGAAAATATGGAGTAGGTGCTCAAGAGTTGGGCGTCCCTTTACTTACCATGTTTGGATAAGCCTTGACTAGGTGTTTGACCTAGACAAGGACTCTATCATATCTCTCTATATAAGATGAGTTTATTCGTGAAATTTGAAGGAGAGATAGATATTTGAGAGGCCTTTCTGTCATCCAAAAATCAGAGAGAAATACCTTTGGGTCGTGGAGATATAAAAGACGCAAGTTTGGGTGTCTAGAGATAAAAACGTGAAGAAGAAGAGGGTCTTCTTCTAGGATTTTTATTTTCATATCTTTCCTCCTTCCATCTTGAGTTTCCTGAGAGCGTCTCAGATCTGAAACTCCTCCTTCTACTTTTCATCTTTGGAAGAGTCCAAATCAAGAAGGAGGAGGCACCTGATCAACCATCAAAGAAGGATCAGCGCAGTACTAGCATACTGTGCTGATTTCCTGAAGCAGGACTTCTGATAGAGATTCGTGGGCTCGTGTGGACGACTCCTAGAGGCCGGACGCGTGTGCGGCTTGCAACATCATCCTTAAGCCTGGATCAGCGAGGTTAGAGCGTCTAACTTGCAAGGTAATAGATCTGATCTATTATTTAATACATACATTAGATGTAGCTAGTATAGAAACATGTTGATATGATCAACATGTAATTCATACTATATTTATATATATTTTAATTTTTGATTTAATGCTATGTAATAATCATGTAATAGGATCTTAGATCTAGGGATTTTCTGATCTTAGAAAATAAATTTTGATTTATTTTAGTCTTCCGCTGTATGATCTTGAAAAAGTTTCAAGATCTAACCCTGAAACCCTAGATCTGGTTCCTTCACCTAAGTCAGTAGCATAGGAATCTATTCTTGTACTAATCAAAGTGACCATCTAGCAATGGTACCCGATGTTCGGATAGATCGAATAGTCGCAATCGCAACATTCAGAACCTACGCACATATGGTTACTGTATAATTCATCCCTTTTGACCCCTGTGTATAGGACGACTCAGTGTTAAACTGTCAACCCTGATTAGATCATCTGAATCGTGCTCAACTCAAATAGTCCTATGACTCCTCACTAGGACTACCCTGGTCAAGATTTTGCTAAATTGAAACACGACTGTACACAGCTCCTGAACTGGAGTGGTCAATCCCATCTTGACACACGCACCAACAAGTCAAGTACTTGACTACACCCAGCAGTCTTTCATCACTGAATTAAAAATTCAGGTAGTCCAGTGCCTAAGTACAGTGAGTTGCTTGCAAGTCACCGTGGCGGTCTTGAAGTGAAATTTGAGTGTAGGGGTAAAATGGTAATTTTAAAACTTTTTCAAAATTACTATTTTACAGTGAAAATTATTAATTAATCTAATTAATTAACATATATAAACCCTACACAAAGATCTAAATATGATATATATATAGCATGCATTTAAATTTAAAATTCAAACTTCTATAGTAAATATTTTACTGTTATGTGTTCAGAACACATTACCTTTGTGCGGGTAGTCGATCACCGTAATCTGATCACCGTTGGGAGGGTCTGATCATCGTAATACAGCCACACAGTGTATCTGACCTCTGTGGATCATCCACATGAAGCTTCCGATCTGATCGGCTCCTCACGAATGCTAGTTCGTGGCTGAGCCCTTTTGACGGACGATGTTGATCGAATTCCTTCGATCTTGATCTGCCGACTCTTCGGATTCTCCAGATAGTCAGCAGAGGTGCTTAAGAGGTTGATAAATCTCTCCCTGAGATCTGGTGGGCTCACGACACTCATAGATCACTTTCTCACTTTTCGAACCCTAGGCAGAAACCCTAGGGTACTCTCAGAAAAGCCTGCGCCTCTTTCTGTTTTTTTTTTTTCTCTTCTTTTTCTTTCTTTTCTCACACACGAGACTTTTCTCATGCACCCTTTTTCTCTTTAATCAGATTCACACACACCCTATCTTCTCTTCCTTTTAAAAAGAGAAAAAAATGCATCTTTGCAGCATTTTCTCTGCGTGAGAGGATAAAGATAAGTGGTTGCTCATTTGAATTCAAATCGAATTTGAATTCAAATGCCAACCAACTAATTCTTATCCACTCTACATGTGAGAAGAGAGGGGTGTGGGCATGTTTGTGTGTGGAGACTTTATACGAGAAACCTTTTCTCGTGTGGAAGAAGGGGCGCACAAAATAAAGGGTGGGTGCAAAGATTTGTTATCCATTCAAATTCAAACATCTTTTGAATTTGAATGGCCAACCAATCTCATTCTTATCCATTCAAAATGGTGCACAAATAAGGGGCATGGGATGGCTTCTGTGTGGGAGAAAATTCATGAGAACTCATTTCTCGTGAATTCAAATGGGCGCATGTGAGTGAGGTGGCGTAGGGAGAAAAGGTTAAAGTGGTTTCAACCTAATTGAGCCAACCTAATCAAAATAGGTTAGACACAATTAGACTAAGTTAAACCCAACTTAATTAGGCTTAATTAGGCTCAATAAAATCCTAATCAATTTAGAAATTGACTAAATCCAGTCCCTGATCAGATCAGGGACCAAACCACCTTGGCGATTAGGTCAACACTTAACCTAATCGGGTCAAACCCACTGAATCCAATTCAATTGGACTTGATCCAAAAATAATTACTTAATTAAATTGAGTTAATTAGCGATCAAATTACTAATTAAATCTCTCATAAATATTGAGTCTAAATTCGATGGGCAATCGGGCATCAGAGTCCATCGATATGAAATCTTGATCAAAAAGTCCCAAACCAGTGGGACTCTTGACCCTGGTACCCAAAATATGTGAAACTCATGATTAGAAAATCCTGATTCTCGATCATAGAGTTTCAAACATGTAGGACTCAAAGTCCACGAGTATTAGGACTCTTCATCAGCCATCAGATCAGATAGGAATCTCTAATGTGTGTGACCGTGTATGTTGGAACCTAAGCCGGTAGCACAGGAACCAATTCTTGTACTAATTGAAGTGACCATCTAGCAATGGTACCCAATATTCGGATAGATCGAATAGTCGCAATCACAACACTTAGAACCTACGTGAATATGGTTACTGTATAATTTATCCCTTTTGACCCTTATATTTAGGACGACTCAGGGTTAAACTGTCAACCTTGATTAGATCATCCGAATTGTGCTCAACTCAAACAGTCTTGTGACTCTTCACTAGGACTACCCTGGCCAAGATTTTGCTAAATTGAAATACGACTGTACACAGCTCCTGAACTAGAGTGGTCAATCCTATCTTGACACACGCACCGACAAGTCAAGTACTTTACTACACCCAGCATCCTTCCATCACTGAATTAGAAATTCAAGTAGTCCAGTGCCTAAGTACAGTGAGTTGCTTGCAAGTCACCGTGACGGTCTCAGATCGGAGGGACAGTTATATCCATATCCCATCGGAGCAAATATTGATAGCAGAAAAAGCTCTGGAGTCGGTCACGTTTAGTGCAGATGTACCCTTACATCTCACCTGTATGCCATACCAGTGTCTCCACACTCCTTGGTTAAGAGGACAATCAACCCATATGGCACACAATGATTTATACTTGATAAATATTGTTGTCCTTGGTAACAACGTATCATTTGGTCACGAATAGGTTTAAGGACTAAATGACAAATCCTCCTTTGTTGAGTCTAAATAGTCATAAGGACTTCACCACAACATAAGAGTTTATTAGAAGATGAAATAATTTGTGATGAAAAATATCAAAATAACTTTTATTTATTTATAATTCATATACTAATACAAGAATTAGTACAACCATCAACAGGCTGACGATTGGCTTTGGGACACTATTCCCAACAATATCCCACTTGGCCTAAAGCCAATCGATGCAGTATCTAATACCCATCTTCAACTTAAAGTCGTTGAACTCCTTAACCGCAATGGCTTTAGTGAATGGATCGGCCAGATTCTCCTTCCTATCGATCTTTTGAAGGTCGACGTCACCTCGATCTATGATTTCTCGGATGAGATGGTAGCGGCGCAAAATATGCCTCGTCCGCTGGTGTGCCTTCGGTTCCTTCGCCTGAGCAATGGCTCCAGAGCTATCATAGTAGAGCAGAATTGGACCAACAAGGGAGGGTGCTACTCTGAGCTCGATGATGAATTTTCTCAGCCACACCACTTCTTTGGCAGCATCTGATGCAGCGATGTATTCTGCCTCGCAAACTGAATCAGCCACTGTGTGCTGCTTGGAACTCTTCTAGCAGACAGCCCCACTATTAAGGATAAAAATAAATCCCGACACACTCTTGTTGTCATCATGATCAGACTGGAAACTAGAGTCTGTAAACCCTATAAGTCTCAAGTTTGATTCACCATAAACAAGCCACTGGTCTATAGTATTTCTCAAATACTTCAGGATGGTTTTAACAACCTTTCAGTGATTCTCCCCTAGATCAGATTGGAATTTACTCACTACCCTTAGTGAGTATGCCACATCTGGTCGTGTACACATCATGGCGTACATGATAGATCCCACTGTCGAAGCATATAAAATTCTACCCATACGCTCTCTCTCTTGAGGTGTTGTCGGACAATCTCTCTTCGAGAGAAAAATTTCATGGTCTATCGGTAGATAGCCATTCTTAGATTTCTCCATGCTGAACCTCTTCAGCATAGTATCAATGTACGTGGACTGGATAAGCCAAGCAACCTTTTAGATCTATCTCTATAGATCCTCATCCCTAGGATGTAGGAAGCTTCTCCCAGATCCTTCATGGAGAACTATGACGATAGCCAAATCTTTATTCCCTGTAATGCAGGGACATCATTTTCGATTAAGAGAATGTCATCCACATACAATACAAGAAATACCACTACTGGACCATTAGCCCATTTATAAATGCAGGGCTCTTCTCCGTTCTTAATGAAGCCATACGTTTTGATCATCCTATCAAAACGTATGTTCCAACTCCAGGATGCTTGCTTAAGTCCATAAATGGACTTCTGTAGCCTGCAGACCTTAGACTCATCTGTGGATGTGAACCCTTCAGGTTGTATCATATACACCTCTTCGTCCAGCTCTCTGTTTAGGAAAACTATTTTCACATCCATCTGTCAGATTTCATAGTCCAGATGGATAGCTATCGCAAGTATAATCCGAATGGATTTGAGCATCGCCACAGGAGAAAACGTCTCATCATAGTCTATACCATAACGTTGACGATATCTCTTGACAACCAGACGGGCTTTATAGGTCTCCACCTTTCCGTCTGCGCCTCTCTTCCTCTTGAAGACCCACTTACACCCTATGGGTTTTACTCCTTCAGGTGGGTCAACCAATGTCCACACATCGTTGACCTTCATGGATTCCATTTCGGATTTCATAGCCTCTAGCCATTTCTCAGAGTCAGGTCTCTGTATTGCATCCATGTAGGTGATCGAATCCTCATCATTTTTATCAAGTTCGACAGGATCGCCATCCCAAATCAAGAAACCATAGTATCAGTCCAGTTGACGTGGTACTCTACCAGACCGCCTTAAGGGTGTAGGAACAATGGGCTCCGGATCTGAT
Organism: Elaeis guineensis; assembly: GCF_000442705.2. Classification (NCBI taxonomy): domain Eukaryota; kingdom Viridiplantae; phylum Streptophyta; class Magnoliopsida; order Arecales; family Arecaceae; genus Elaeis; species Elaeis guineensis. Next base: position 53,508,221 of record NC_026007.2, on the reverse strand, counting down.
CTAACCAAATTGGGTTCAGGTTCAGCTACTTGTGTCAATTTTTCCACCTGTCGAACTTCCTCAAGTTCGACCTTAGAGGCAACAGTCCCTTCACCAAGGAACTTCTTTTCCAAAAAGATTGCCTTAAGGCTGACAAACACCTTTTGCTCATCAGCTAGGTAGAAATAATACCCTTTGGTTTTTTTTGGGTACCTTATGAAATAACACTTGTCAGACATAGGTCCAAGTTTGTCCGTAATTAATCGTTTAACATAAACCGGACACCCCCAAACCTTAAGGTGCGAGAGTACTGGCTTACATCCTATCCATATCTCATATGGTGTTTTGGTTACAGACTTACTCGAAACCCTATTTAGAAGATAACAAGTCGATTCGAGTGCATATCCCCAGAGAGAGATCGACAGGCCAGCAAACCCCATCATGGATCGAACCATGTCCAACAAGATCTGATTCCTCCTTTCAGACACACAATTATGCTGTGGTGTTCCAGGAGGAGTCCACTGAGAGAGAATTTCATTCTCCCCAAGATATGTCAGAAACTCATTGGAAAGGTATTCACCTCCTCGATCAGATCGAAGAGTTTTAATACACTTCCCAGTTTATTTTTCTATCTCGTTTCGAAATAGTTTGAACATTTCAAATGACTCTGACTTATGCTTCATTAAGTAGACATACCCATACCTCGATAGGTCATCTGTGAAGGTTATGAAGTAGAAATATCCACCTCTTACACTTGAGCTCATGGGTCCACATACATCAGAATGTATCAAACCCAAGAGTTCACAGGCTCACTCACCTTTTTCAGTAAAAGGTGACTTGGTCATCTTCCCAAGAAGATAGGACTCACAAGTTGGAAGTGATTCACAATCATCGATTTCAAGAATTCCTTCTTGAGCCAACCTGTTTATCCTGTTCTTATTGATAAGACCTAGCCTACAGTGCCAAAGGTAGACTTCTGACACATTATCTATTTTAGGACATTTATCGAAAGTTTGAATCACATTAACAGGCTGTGATAGTATGTAAATTCCATTATTTAGTTGTCCAACAAACATTGTAACACCATTCAAAATGATATTGTAAATATTTTCTTTTATTAAAAATTCATAACTATACATGGCCAAACGACCTACAGAAATAATATTTAATAAAAAATTTGGATAATAGTGACATTCACTCAAATTACATTATGAGAGTTGATTACAAGGTTCATGATTCCTAAGGCTAGAACTGAAAATTTGCTTCCATCTTCAACGTTCAGGAACCTCTCGTCTTCATCAAATCTCCTACTGACCTGCAGACCCTGCATCAAATTACAGATATGACAAGGGCTTTCGGTATCCAATACCAGATAGCAGTATCACAA